>NW_007217065.1:0-688 GCF_000164805.1 Carlito syrichta
ATAGGCTTCTGTTATAGGGAAGAAGTGAGGATTGTGGTGGGCATGGGGGAAAGCAGGCGAGAGATGCAAGGCTGTTGCACATTTAGACATAGGAAATACTTTTCTGCAATTACTAAAAAATGCTTACTTAGTAGAAACTTTACAAAGCATAACCAACCAAAAAGATAATAATAATGAGTTACACCTAACCCCTCTTCAACCAGCAAGAGCCATTGCTTGGTGGTATATCCCCCAGTGCAGTCTCAAAAGTACTGCTGCAGTCTGGTGCATGTAGAACATGAAGAACCCTGGGCCTACGCCCATTTCTGCAGAATCCAGATTGCTAAGGGTGGCTGCAGTTTTACAAGGCAACTCCCGGCAAGTCTTATGAGAACTTCTTCTCTGAACTATAACCCCCCCTCCCAATGCAGATATTTCTGTTTCTTTTGGTCATCACTGTATCCCAGAGCCTGGCATATAAGGGAAATTCAATTAAATTTGTATATGTACAGCCAGATGCATGGCATGTACCTATAGTCTTGGCTGCTCAGGAGTCTGAGGCAGGAGGATCACCTGTGCCCAGAAATTCAAGACCAACCCTGGCAACATAGTGAGACCCTATCTCTAACAAACAAATAAATAAAATATCCATATACAAAAATAAAGTCTATTCTATCTTTTTTTCCTTGACCATATACATTTTTGTTTT
>NW_007217066.1:0-905 GCF_000164805.1 Carlito syrichta
GTGAGACCCTATCTCTAACAAACAAATAAATAAAATATCCATATACAAAATAAAGTCTATTCTATCTTTTTTCCTTGACCATATACATTTTTGTTTTTGTAAGGCAGAGCCCAAAATGGAGCTTCTCTGGTCTCCTTGAGCTCATATACAACAATAATCCTTTCTCAGAACCCTGGGCAAGTCACAAGATATTGAGATGAACATCTCCCAAGAATTTGTCTTTCAGCTACCAGCCCAGCCCTTCTCCTATGCGATTAACCACCCATGACTGATCCACCCATTCATCCGGTCATCAGAGATATGAGAAACAGACCCCAACACCATGATGTCAGCTCCTGTGAATGCTTGCCTGCCCCCCCCCAAAAAGGAAAACTTTAAAAACTTTCAACCTCAAGCATTTGTTGCCATCTTTCTTTAAGTATCTGGCCCCCTCTCCAATCTTGGCAGGGTGGCTCCACACTTTTTCTCTGATCTACTTTCTAAATAAATTTTTTCTGACCTACTCTTTGTGCAGTTGTTTGCATCTTTCCCATGGCACCAGCTCACCAAACTAACACTTTTCATCCTTTTCTTTTTTTTTTGAAATGTATCTTCAAGTGCCTTTGCTGAAGTAAGAACATTCCTCTTCTTTGACAGCAAATATGAATTAAATCTTCCCAGAGAAAGTTAGGCAAACCAAGACCCACCTTCTTGCCAGTTACAAAGGAACAGACTTTCCAATTCCTGTATTTTCTTTCCCTTTTCTTACTGTTAGGAAAAATAAATAAATCAAAGTGATAGGATTTTGTAGAAAATTTCTACTGGAGATAGAGCTGTTTATGCTTTAACTTAGGCTGAAAGATTTCCTTCCAGTTTTGTGAATTATCTAATCTAAATAAAAGAATTCCTAAACCAAAAAAAAAAAA
>NW_007217067.1:0-840 GCF_000164805.1 Carlito syrichta
ACAAAATTATGTGTATTTTGTTTTAGATCACCTGGAATGAATAGCACATGGCTTTTTAGCATAGCTCAAAACTGTCCTCTGTGTAAGTCACCAGAGCCAGCTCCTTCTTTACTTTCTGGTTTGTTTGATATTATATGAGCAGAGGATTAGCGGGAGGGACAAAGTATAGTTTGAGACAGAAATGGAAATGGTTTATGATGCAAACTCTGACTAATATGGTTAAATCATTTGATCCTCTTAAAGGATTTTCAAAGCGGGAAAGATTTTACTCTCCATTCCAACCCAATTTCTATTGCTACCTTGTTTATAAATTCAAAAACAAACAAAGTATCACCTGGGCCCTTTGCAAATAGTCTCGTTTCTTCTAAGCACATACTAGGGTTGCTGGCAGGGCTGCTGCTTTGGCGTTAACTTGGCCATAAGATTTACTTTGACCATTGAATTGTGAGTGGAAGTAAAAACATGTTACCACTTTTGAGTGAAGCTTCAAGAACCAGGGTGGGCTTTGTCATGTTCTATCCCTCTGCTGGGTTGAAACAGAGCCTACTTCACCCTGACTCTCAACTGCCTAGATGAGCAGAGTCTGCCCAAGCTGCAGTGGACATGTAGCAGGATAGAGAAATACACTTATTAAACTACTGATGTTTCAGTTATTTGTTACTGGAGCATAACCTAGCCCATCATCACTGATGAAGTAAGCTGCGAGCTAGCTGATGGATAAGTATGCATGCAGGTAGAGAGATACACAGACTGAGAGATGTCGATTCAGGTACACTGGTAGTAGTTACTCAGCATAGGGCTTTAGGCTTAGCACTCATGAGTTTAAAATTCTTACTTTAA
>NW_007217068.1:0-1056 GCF_000164805.1 Carlito syrichta
AGGGAAGGAGGTTCTATAATAATAGTTCAACATATAATTAATGGTTCAGAGCAAATTAAAAGCAATGGGAATTTTAAAAAAATGTACAGTACTGTCGATATTTAATCCACTGGCATTTTGACCACATGTCTTTGGTAGATAAGGAAGTGGAACTGTCAAAGATAATCTAGAAATTTTGAGCATATGCAATATGATATAGAATAAGAAGGTGGGTGCAGCACTTAAAACCAAGGGTTCTATAAACAAGGGTTCTGGTTTCAAATACCAGCTCATTTTCTTGGTCAATTTGCTTAGTCTTTAACTTTTACTTTCTTTTTTAATCATCAGAATTTGTTTGACAATTAAAAAAGAAAATATTTATTAACCACTCAACATGAAACCTAAAACATAGTAAGTTCAATAAGAATTATATATTATTTATTATTTTCTTATTACTAGTAATAGTATTGAATATGGAGTAAGCAACATTGGTAACATTAGCTTTCACTATATTAAGTATGACATTTTACAAAAATTCCAGGTGGACATATAGAGTAGGGAATTTGAAGTTTGTCTTTAAGTACAATAGAGGGTTTAATATATAGATGTACATTTAGAAGCCATCAGCATAGAATTAGTAGAGATGGAAAAACTAAAGATAGAAGTCAATGATATTTTAATTCTTTTTATGTTTCCATGTGTTTTCAAATTTTTTCAATTCCAAAAAGCTTTGGGGATAGGCTTCAACATATGAATTGTTTTTGTTTGTTTTGTTTTTTCTGGTTTGTTTTTTGAGTTGGAATCTCACTTTGTCATTCAGGCTGGAGGGCAGTGGCACACTCTTGGTCACCGCAAACTCGACCTGCTGGATTCAGGTGATCCTTCCACCTCAGCCTTCCAAGTAACTGGAACTATAGGCGTGTAACACCGTGTCTGGCTTATTTTTTGATTTATTGTAGAGATGAGGCCTTACCAAGTTGCCCAGGCTGGTCTCGAATCCGAGGGCTTAGGCAATCCTCTCACTTCGGTCTTCCAAATTGCTGGGATTATAGGCATGAGCCACCGTGCCTGGCCCAA
>NW_007217069.1:0-761 GCF_000164805.1 Carlito syrichta
CCTAGTAGTTTCTCATTAAGTCAAATATGCACCCCAGCAATTATATTCTAGGTATTGCCTAAGAAAAATAAAAACAGCTGCATGCATACACACACACACACACACACACACACACACACACACACACACACAAATTGTAGGAATATTCATGGTAGCTTAATCCATAATAACCAAAACCCAGAAATAATGTCTATGGCCAAAAAGAGAAAAATTAATCAAACAATTTTGGTATATTCGATACTCATTAATATCAAGAAGTGTGCACGTATTATGTTGCATGTTACATGATGAATGAACAAGGATAGACTTTAAAACTGATTAAAGCTGCCAGATACAAAAGTACATATTGTATGAAGTATGTATTGTACAAAGTTCTATAACAGGCAAAAAGAATCTATGCTGAAAAAAAATCATGAGTGGTTGTTTCTGGTAGGAAGGTTTTTGACTGGGAGGAGACATGAGGAAACTTTCTGGGATCATGAAAAAGTTCTTTATTCTGATAGCCTGTGTGTTATGTGTGTGTGTTTTCATCAAAACTCATTAAACTGTGCGCTTAAGATCTGTGTACTTCACCAAAAAATGAATTGTATGCCAATTTAAAAATAAACATGTGTATGGTACACAGGTCAAGAGTGAGAGAGAGCACTAGTATGTACCAGGCATTGTGAACCCATCGTAGGTAATGCTCTGCATCCTAATGGAGTTTGCATTCTACTGGGGTTGTAGGACATCATTAAATATATACCATTCAAAACTCAGTG
>NW_007217070.1:0-1635 GCF_000164805.1 Carlito syrichta
ACACACACACACACACACACACACACACACACACACACACACACAAATTGTAGGAATATTCATGGTAGCTTAATCCATAATAACCAAAACCCAGAAATAATGTCTATGGCCAAAAAGAGAAAAATTAATCAAACAATTTTGGTATATTCGATACTCATTAATATCAAGAAGTGTGCACGTATTATGTTGCATGTTACATGATGAATGAACAAGGATAGACTTTAAAACTGATTAAAGCTGCCAGATACAAAAGTACATATTGTATGAAGTATGTATTGTACAAAGTTCTATAACAGGCAAAAAGAATCTATGCTGAAAAAAAATCATGAGTGGTTGTTTCTGGTAGGAAGGTTTTTGACTGGGAGGAGACATGAGGAAACTTTCTGGGATCATGAAAAAGTTCTTTATTCTGATAGCCTGTGTGTTATGTGTGTGTGTTTTCATCAAAACTCATTAAACTGTGCGCTTAAGATCTGTGTACTTCACCAAAAAATGAATTGTATGCCAATTTAAAAATAAACATGTGTATGGTACACAGGTCAAGAGTGAGAGAGAGCACTAGTATGTACCAGGCATTGTGAACCCATCATAGGTAATGCTCTGCATCCTAATGGAGTTTGCATTCTACTGGGGTTGTAGGACATCATTAAATATATACCATTCAAAACTCAGTGGAGAATATGAATGAATGACATAAGTGTGGTCCTCTAGCAACTGACAGTCTTCTTCTTTTATCTATCACTCTGTAACATCAGTAAAAATTAGTATAGAGCTGACTAAAGACAATCCAAAAAAGGAGATAAGGAAAAAATATGGTTTATTTTGAGCATTTATTTGTCAATCAATAATTAAAAGTTTCCTAAGACTGAGGATTCCTGAAAATGATATCCTCTGAATCTAAGCAAAGCAACTGAAAAAAATTAAATAGTAAGTGTATAAACATAGAATATCACAAATTAGTGGGGAATGAGCAGGCTGAGTTTACTCTTAGAAAATTATACCAGTTCCTTTTTATATCAGTCCATTAGAATGCAAAGCATTAGCCCCATAAAATATGTTATTTCAAATATATACTCAAACCGTGTGCTCTAAGAATATAGCTATGCAGGAATTTTTTTAACTGTCTCAAAGACTAAAAATCAAGACAGTGATAAAAAATCTCAAAGACTAAAAATCAAGGACTCATTTTTGAAAGACATATTCTGATCTGGTGCTACAATGGTAATTTTAAGTCCAATAATTTGAAACACATAAAGGAAAAGGAAGAGTGAGTCAGCATGTTAATTAGATCTGCTGTTAATACTAAAGTAGGAAGTGTTGAAAATATGAGTAGAGACATGCTGGTACAACTGGTTGTGGGGGAGTGAGGAACGTAGAGGAAAATCAAATATGAAGGAACTGTTATTTGGTAGTTGCCGTTCCTTTTCAATATAGAATGACGCATTTTGAAGAGCTAAGAGTAACATGCATAATTTGTGACAGATACCTAGGAATCATATTACTATAAACTTGTAAACAATGGTTGGCCTGCCTCCAAGAGATTTCGTTAATGGATTCTTCGTCGTCTGGCATTCCCTGCATGTAGAATGGAGAGAAACACCTTGATTTATCTTCTGAAATTGGTCACAGATGGAA
>NW_007217071.1:0-1577 GCF_000164805.1 Carlito syrichta
TAGGTAATGCTCTGCATCCTAATGGAGTTTGCATTCTACTGGGGTTGTAGGACATCATTAAATATATACCATTCAAAACTCAGTGGAGAATATGAATGAATGACATAAGTGTGGTCCTCTAGCAACTGACAGTCTTCTTCTTTTATCTATCACTCTGTAACATCAGTAAAAATTAGTATAGAGCTGACTAAAGACAATCCAAAAAAGGAGATAAGGAAAAAATATGGTTTATTTTGAGCATTTATTTGTCAATCAATAATTAAAAGTTTCCTAAGACTGAGGATTCCTGAAAATGATATCCTCTGAATCTAAGCAAAGCAACTGAAAAAAATTAAATAGTAAGTGTATAAACATAGAATATCACAAATTAGTGGGGAATGAGCAGGCTGAGTTTACTCTTAGAAAATTATACCAGTTCCTTTTTATATCAGTCCATTAGAATGCAAAGCATTAGCCCCATAAAATATGTTATTTCAAATATATACTCAAACCGTGTGCTCTAAGAATATAGCTATGCAGGAATTTTTTTAACTGTCTCAAAGACTAAAAATCAAGACAGTGATAAAAAATCTCAAAGACTAAAAATCAAGGACTCATTTTTGAAAGACATATTCTGATCTGGTGCTACAATGGTAATTTTAAGTCCAATAATTTGAAACACATAAAGGAAAAGGAAGAGTGAGTCAGCATGTTAATTAGATCTGCTGTTAATACTAAAGTAGGAAGTGTTGAAAATATGAGTAGAGACATGCTGGTACAACTGGTTGTGGGGGAGTGAGGAACGTAGAGGAAAATCAAATATGAAGGAACTGTTATTTGGTAGTTGCCGTTCCTTTTCAATATAGAATGACGCATTTTGAAGAGCTAAGAGTAACATGCATAATTTGTGACAGATACCTAGGAATCATATTACTATAAACTTGTAAACAATGGTTGGCCTGCCTCCAAGAGATTTCGTTAATGGATTCTTCGTCGTCTGGCATTCCCTGCATGTAGAATGGAGAGAAACACCTTGATTTATCTTCTGAAATTGGTCACAGATGGAATCATTGCACTGGATTAGGTGCTAAGTATGTGGTCACATCTCTTGGAAAAAAAATGGAATAGAAATAAATAAGTGATGGACAACAACTGCTATCATATTCTGAAGGAAATTAGTGAGGCCTTCTGTAACTCATCCTAAGTTACCCATGCAAGATTCTGTCTCTCATTTGGTTTAGAGAACAAGCCTTACCCAAATGCAATGAGGTGTGGGTAAGATAGAATTGTACTAATTGCTGAAGATTCATCTATGTGTAGGAGAACTTGACAGAGGGTACACAGATAGTATAATAAGAGAAATTTATAGTCTCTACAGAGATATTAGTATTAAGGTGTTACATGGATCCACAGAAATCATGAATCCCATGATTTTCCCGGTAGGAAAGAACTAAGAGCCAATCCAACTCAACTCCATGGGTTTTATAAGGAAATTGTGTCCCTTATAAGGAAGAATCACAGTTGGGATATAGATTATTACCTGTAGCCCACTGGTCCTCACAATATCCCCTATTGATCTTCAATCAGGATCACTCCCC
>NW_007217072.1:0-723 GCF_000164805.1 Carlito syrichta
TTCCCTGCATGTAGAATGGAGAGAAACACCTTGATTTATCTTCTGAAATTGGTCACAGATGGAATCATTGCACTGGATTAGGTGCTAAGTATGTGGTCACATCTCTTGGAAAAAAAATGGAATAGAAATAAATAAGTGATGGACAACAACTGCTATCATATTCTGAAGGAAATTAGTGAGGCCTTCTGTAACTCATCCTAAGTTACCCATGCAAGATTCTGTCTCTCATTTGGTTTAGAGAACAAGCCTTACCCAAATGCAATGAGGTGTGGGTAAGATAGAATTGTACTAATTGCTGAAGATTCATCTATGTGTAGGAGAACTTGACAGAGGGTACACAGATAGTATAATAAGAGAAATTTATAGTCTCTACAGAGATATTAGTATTAAGGTGTTACATGGATCCACAGAAATCATGAATCCCATGATTTTCCCGGTAGGAAAGAACTAAGAGCCAATCCAACTCAACTCCATGGGTTTTATAAGGAAATTGTGTCCCTTATAAGGAAGAATCACAGTTGGGATATAGATTATTACCTGTAGCCCACTGGTCCTCACAATATCCCCTATTGATCTTCAATCAGGATCACTCCCCAGGATGGGATTTTGAGTAATCATGTTTTCTAAGCTAAACAACCCACTATCACTGTGTAGTTTATAGCTGGTCTTGGAACTCAACCATAAGCATGAAAAATGGGTTGATCTCTAGAAGATTAAATGAAA
>NW_007217073.1:0-1326 GCF_000164805.1 Carlito syrichta
AAAAAAATGGAATAGAAATAAATAAGTGATGGACAACAACTGCTATCATATTCTGAAGGAAATTAGTGAGGCCTTCTGTAACTCATCCTAAGTTACCCATGCAAGATTCTGTCTCTCATTTGGTTTAGAGAACAAGCCTTACCCAAATGCAATGAGGTGTGGGTAAGATAGAATTGTACTAATTGCTGAAGATTCATCTATGTGTAGGAGAACTTGACAGAGGGTACACAGATAGTATAATAAGAGAAATTTATAGTCTCTACAGAGATATTAGTATTAAGGTGTTACATGGATCCACAGAAATCATGAATCCCATGATTTTCCCGGTAGGAAAGAACTAAGAGCCAATCCAACTCAACTCCATGGGTTTTATAAGGAAATTGTGTCCCTTATAAGGAAGAATCACAGTTGGGATATAGATTATTACCTGTAGCCCACTGGTCCTCACAATATCCCCTATTGATCTTCAATCAGGATCACTCCCCAGGATGGGATTTTGAGTAATCATGTTTTCTAAGCTAAACAACCCACTATCACTGTGTAGTTTATAGCTGGTCTTGGAACTCAACCATAAGCATGAAAAATGGGTTGATCTCTAGAAGATTAAATGAAAATAAAACTAGTAGATTAATTTTTTAAAGAAAATACTGTAAGGGAAAACTCAGATTAATGATTGATTAAGAAGAAATAAAGGATTGAGAATATGATATGAAAAAAAATTCCAAAAGTTGAAAACTCTGGAACTAAAAGTAAAATAAAATTGGAGACATCTATAATGTTTTAAATCCACTATTAGATTGTGCAATAAGAAAGTGATAAGATCAACCTCACTTAACCTATTCAAAATAAATGAATAAACATGATGATTAATGCCTTGATTATTCTAAAAATATTCTTATGTGCTTGGAATTAAATATGCAATAAATTACATTTTTAATATTCCATCAAGTTGTTCTTAAATAAAAGTCAAGAGTTCTCTCATTGAAAATGTTCAATATTCAAGTATTGAATATTTCCATGAAAATTAGAAATATAAGGCATTGGCTGAATGAGGAGACTGAATGTTTGTGTTTCCCCAAATTCATATGTGGAAATCCTAACCACAAATGTGATGAAATTAGGAGGTGGGGCCTTTGGGAGAAATTAGGTTATATTTTTCTGCCATGTGAGGATACAATAACCAATAAGCAGCCATCTGCAACCCAGAACAAGGCCCTCACCAGAACCCAACCATCGCTGGCACAAGGACCTTAGATTTGACTTCCAGAACTGTGAGAAATAAAATTCTGTTGTCTACAAATCACCCAGTATAGTATTTGGTTATAA
>NW_007217074.1:0-2047 GCF_000164805.1 Carlito syrichta
ACTCTCCTTCAGTTTTACCCCATCCCTAAGGCATTAAATCTTTCACTCTTGTTCAGCTTGCTTGTATCTTTTTGGGAAATTTTATTTCTTTCTCATCTTTGTACCCTTGAACCAGTTTTGTTTTTCCTGAGGAGGTGGCTATGGTAGTAGAACTTGTAAGGCTTCGGTGAACATCCAGTAAGTATCTTTTGATTCAATTGCTTGAAACGAAGCCAAGGAAACTGTGCCAGTGTATGAGAAAACAAATACAGAGAATTTGATTCTTCACCAGAGATCCACTCACTTTTTCCGGGTTGGCCACAAATAACATTAACGTTAATGGTGTCTGCTCTGTGCCCATGGCATATTATGACAGTAGCATCGGTTGTGTACCCATGTGCAGCCAAGGGCAGGCATTGGCCAGATCGCTGATGGAATAAAATGGTGTCTCACACTAAAAGCCAGTCGTCATTACTACTTAATCTTTCTAGGAAAACAGTGTCACATAAAAACATTTGAATCTATAATTGGCATCTTTAAAGATGCTTGCCATCTGGACCTCACTCGGTTTAATTAGTCACTGCAGGGTGGCGGTTCTCTTGTAAAAACCTTGCACTCCATTAACCTTGACTTTTCACACATTGACATTTCAAGCCCCTTCTTTGCTTTCATATGGTGGAGTGGACACGTTTCCATTTAATAGGAGTCCACCTCGGGGTTCATGAGCCAGACGCTTGTTATTTGGCAAGGCCACTGAGCCCTCGTCTATAAATTGTGGCAGCCAGGAAAGGTTGCAGGCTGCTAAAAATGGCAAGAGAGCAGGAGTCATGGGACTCACTCCACCCTTCCTTTAGAGATTTCCAAATAGCCTGGTGGGCAAGGACTGGGAAGGGTGGCTGAGGGAAATAACACTCCGAGATGAACCTGAATAAAACCCAGAATGATTCATGCACTGGGGCAATTTTATTCATCTGGGAACAGCTACTCAAAGACTGATCACTTAGAAATTTCTGTAGCTAACACTTTCTAGACCAGTTCTCCATTTATTTCTTTACCATGTAAGTGAAGTATTATTAAAGTTGGGAATTAAGAAATGAGACTTCTGTATTTTGGGGAAGTCTGTGGCATTCAAGACAAGCCTTCCTTTGTACTTTTATTTCTCTTTGGTTGCAGATTATTTTCTGAGGACAGATGTCAAGGATGACAATGGCCATTGCATGTCAATAGAGGATGTTTTACACAGTTATTTTTTTAGTTTGAAGCTATACATTGAAAACTGCCATAAAATAAGAATGATGTCAAGATAGTTACAGAAAGATTGACAATCTCGCCATTGGTGGTCCAAGAAGAATCTATATTTTGGAGGTGGTCAGGATTCTCACAGGTCTTACCTGAAGCAAAAAGCGTTTTGTCTTCTATTTATCTTCCAATACCTTATTTATAACATGCTATGTTTTATTATTATATTTATCATTATGCTTTGCTATTGAAACAATCATTTTTTCCAGTTTTTCTGTAATTGTTGTACGATTTAATAAATATTTCTTGCATGTCAGATTTCTAATCATATCAAGAACAGGAAATTTAAGTTTTAAAACTCCACTCATTGAATTCTGTATATGAAACAGTCAATAGAGAGAATTGTCAGCAATAGTATTACAGAAATTAAGTCCATTAAAATATGTAATTGATACCTTTTTGCACTAGTTCTCAATGTGTATGCCTAAACATAGCAGTATCCCTGGAAACATAGCTATTATGTTGAGCAGGGGTGGAGCTCTAGCAATAACATATCGGTTAATACACTGATTAATTAGCTCTAGATATGGTAGCCAGTTGCTATATTTTCTAATGGAAAAACAATGCAGGCCAGGTGTGGCGACTCACATCTGTTGTAATTCCTGCACTTTGGGAGACTGAGGTGGAAGGATTGCTTGAGCCTATGAATTCGAGACTAGCCTGGGCAACATAGCAAGATCACATCTCTACAAAACATCAAAAAAGTAGCCCAGCATGGTGGAGCACGCCTGTCGTCCCAGCAACATGGGAGGCTGAGGCAGAAGAATTG
>NW_007217075.1:0-6972 GCF_000164805.1 Carlito syrichta
ATATTTATCATTATGCTTTGCTATTGAAACAATCATTTTTTCCAGTTTTTCTGTAATTGTTGTACGATTTAATAAATATTTCTTGCATGTCAGATTTCTAATCATATCAAGAACAGGAAATTTAAGTTTTAAAACTCCACTCATTGAATTCTGTATATGAAACAGTCAATAGAGAGAATTGTCAGCAATAGTATTACAGAAATTAAGTCCATTAAAATATGTAATTGATACCTTTTTGCACTAGTTCTCAATGTGTATGCCTAAACATAGCAGTATCCCTGGAAACATAGCTATTATGTTGAGCAGGGGTGGAGCTCTAGCAATAACATATCGGTTAATACATTGATTAATTAGCTCTAGATATGGTAGCCAGTTGCTATATTTTCTAATGGAAAAACAATGCAGGCCAGGTGTGGCGACTCACATCTGTTGTAATTCCTGCACTTTGGGAGACTGAGGTGGAAGGATTGCTTGAGCCTATGAATTCGAGACTAGCCTGGGCAACATAGCAAGATCACATCTCTACAAAACATCAAAAAAGTAGCCCAGCATGGTGGAGCACGCCTGTCGTCCCAGCAACATGGGAGGCTGAGGCAGAAGAATTGGCTGAGTCCAGGAGGTCGCGGCTGGAGGGAACCATGATGGTCCCAATGCACTCCAACCTGGGAGACAGTGAGATTTTGATTCTTAAAAAAACTGGGGATGAGGAAGAAAAAAATGCCATAAACCTCCTCAAACAGGCTCCTTGCATTTTGTTCATCAAGAAGTTAACTACTGCCTTGCACTAATGCTATGTGGTCTGTAGGTGTGTGCTCCTGAAATGGAAATTTTCCTCAGGATGTTCGGTCTTTATTTGTAGGCCCAATGGCAAGCTTGAATACATTACAAGGTGTAGGCACCTCAGGGAGGGTCTTGAAGCAGCTAGGGAAGAAAGAGCACGTGAACATTGAGTAGCTTGGACTTAAGGTTGTGATCAAGCCCTGATAAGATTATTAGGGGATGTTGATATCAAAACTCCTTTATACTTTTTCTCAGAGTCTGTGTATTTTTGATGGCTGTGGGTTATGGATGCCCTTCGCTTTCTGTTTTATACCATCCATCTCTTGCCACAATAATACTGCATAGCAAACCCTATCAGAGCTGTGCAGTTTAAAATCATGAGTCTTGGAGTTGATTGCAGCTTTAGGCTGAACCCCACCTGGCTCGTTCTTTGGACTCAGATGGGATCAGTTAGACTACTGTAAGCCAGGGCTAAGATAGCAAGCAGGTCTATGTATCTCAATCTAGCCAGGCATGTTTTTATGACAAAGGCAGAGAAAGCAGAGAGACACACGATCTTGTGTAAACCATCACCTCTGCAGCATTCTCCTGATTGAAGCACATCATAGATTCAAGGAGTGCAGAAATAGACTCCATGGACTTCTCCTGTTTAGAGAAAGAAATTGCAAAGTCAGAGGGCAAAGGGTGTGGGAACACCATGGAGTAAAGAATTATGGCCAATAACCTGAGACCCCATCGCTACACAGTATGCCCATACAGTGAAATTTTTGATATTATTCCACATAATAATACAATTTTGCTATCTCTGATTGGTGAATGGCTCCCGACCTCTGAAGTGGGGTAAATTAACAACCCCACATTGTATAGAATGGGATTGTTTGGACTACATTGTTACGTTATTATAGAATTTTTAAAAGTCTTACCAAATACAGTCATTAAATGATTTACAAAGAATTGTGGCTGATAATATAATTAATCTACATATACTTATTCTTTATCAGAAATATTTTGATCTGAAAGTTTTAATTTTCTTAAACAGTAATTTATTGCAATGTCAGGCTGCATGTAGACATAGAAGATGTCAAAGCTATAGAAGTAGAAAAGTTATTAAAGAGGTATATATAGATTGACTTAAAATTCTGCCCATAGAAAGCAAGAATGATGCTTTTCCTTCAGTCAATATAATAATTATGTGTAAGTTACAGTAAAATAGTTATCCATTTTGGAGATGCCAAGGAATTACACAGTATCATTTCTAAGAAAAACTGGGAATGTGTGATACATTGCAGCCACATTTGGCAGCGTAATTTTCTTCTGCCTCAAGTTTCCAATTTTCATTAATACCCTACATTGTTTTTCTTAAAGCAAAGTCCTGGTAGTATAAGTAGAGAACGATCAACCAGTCAATGGAAAAATGGACTTGTTTTGTGCTGTCAACAATGAAGTATTTCCAGTAATATATCGACAATTTTAAAATGTGAGGATTATGGATATGTTAACTATATCCTAAGCCTCTCATGGCAAACTTGCTACTCCAGTTGTAAAGAATAAATTTCAAATATGTGAAGTCTATTGATTATAAACAAATAAACCATTATCTGTGGACTTACTTTATTTTTAATATTTTTAGGCAAGGCCAAAATTTTCCTTGAAGTAATTTACAAACTTTGAAAGTTTTTTCTACTGCACGCCTTACAATACAATTAGAGTAGACTAAATTGCCTTCTCAAGCCGGTAACCAAAGGTGCCGGTCTGCCCAGGGCTGAGGGTTTTCTGAGAAATGGGATTTTCAGTACAGCAACTTGGAATGTTTTGGGCAAACTGTGATAAGTTGACCACCCTATCCACAGGTCTACTTTGGAAAGATAGTAATATTTCGCACGGATCAAACAAATTTGGTTAAACAGGGTGTTAAATTATTTGTTGTGTCTTGTAGGCATGGAAGTTTTATTTCATTTTAACTGTAAAGTTCTAAATTATTCTGAACTTTGCTGCTCGTAGCCTAAACTGAAAGTTTAAAGTGAGATAGAGCATCTTTCAATTAATGAATATTGACTAAAATAATGAAAATAAAAAGTCTTATAGTATAAATAGCAGAAATAAGATATCATTCTTTTTGATAATTGAAACAACTCAACCTACTCCTTCTAATTCTAGGTTTTTTGTTTTTTATTCTCTGCCACATAAGGAAATTGGGCTAAATAATTTCTAAAATGCATTTGCTATGATGCCCTATAACTCCACGCTTATAATAAAATGTAATCTCTATTAAGAGAGAAGGTACTTCAGCATGCAGACTGACTTTTAAAGAGTTAATAGTACTGCAAAATGTTGCCATTTTAACAGAACATTTTAAACCAACTAAGTATACTAACTACTGTTATTGTTTATTTTCTTTCTAGTCTAGGGAATTTTTTTTTTTCCTTTTTAATCTGCCAGAAGGGACCTTCAGGATTTGAGCCTTAACATTGTTCCTAAGACTTGAATTTATTTTTTAATTAGGGTTAAAATAAAAATAAATGTTCACTTTCTAGAGCTATGAAAGTTTGGGAGAGAAAAAAAAAGGAACTTCCTCATCTGAAAAGATTTAATGGTAATCTATGCTGTAAAAGAACATTTTGAAAAATATAAAACAAAGAGCTTTCAAAGTGGTCAAAGACTAATGTAAAGTGATATATTTCAGACTGGAGAGATGGTGTAACTTACTCCTGTCACTGCTGCCTGTTTATTGTGTTTGTCTGGTTGGCCTGGCAACCAGCTCATGCCATTTCACTCATTTTATAACGTTCCTGTAAATGTTAGGTAGGTCTGGATTTATTATACACTGTCAACACCTAAAATGGAACCCACTGCTTAACGTAGTTTATTTGGCTGGATGCCTCTGCCTTCTTCAAAAAAAAATTGTGCGTGTGTGTGTGTGTGTGTGTGTGTGTGCATGTGCGTGTGCATATGCGTGTGTGTGTGTGTGTGTGTGTGTGTTAAAGAAAAAAAAAATTCTGTACTGCCTCCAAAAGAAATGAAGCCCGGCAAAATTGCAGTTGGGTGGCACGGGCTGCGTCAAAGGAGCATTTGAGCCCAGGAGCCGTTGTGTTGTTGGCTGGGAACATCTGACTCACAATATTTGTGACTTGGGTTTAGAGGGACAGAGGACCAGGGGCCATGTTTACTGCAGAGTTTATCATCCCCAAAGAAACCAGATGGCAATCACTGTTGTCCAGAAAGGCCTCTGAGCCATCAGAGGATGAATCATGACTATTAGAAGTTGGACAAATTTCTTTTCTTCTTGTTACCATGCTCGGTTTGTCTGTCTCCTTCAAGGCAAGGTGAGTTTTATGGAGGCCCAAAAGATAGTGTCCTGGAGTGGCTAAATTTCAGATAGCTTTCACGGACCTAATACAGACACGATGATGACAGTTGGAGTGTTTACGGTAGAATGGATACAGAGTGCTGGCCTGGTTTAGAAGTATTAAGGGGAAGGATGATTCTCTGGCCAAAACCAGTGACGGCTGACACAGTCCAACAGTAATGACAATCACAGACAGGTATGTCTGCTGCTTTGCTCTTGGTCACCACACATGGAATTCATGTGCTATTACTCGGCACGCTTCAGAAAGGGGGTTTGGCTGTGAGCAGAGTGACCTTTTGTTGATAGTTCCACTCAGTATCCATGAACAAGTTATTGAATTTACTAATCTTTGGGCTACCTAGGATCCATAAGGTCACCCAGTCCATTCTTCCGTCACTGTGCTTTTTAAGCAGGACGAGGGATGTCTAAGTTAAATGCAAAGGTTAATAGAAACAATAGCACTCTCTTGTCAGGCATTGCTTGAAGTAATGTACTTCCAACCTGCTTTCTAGGTGTGCATTTACTCATTATTTAAAAATCAAAGCACGTGAAAGATATTCTAATGAGAAAAATGACCACGAGCATTCAGGCAATTTGAAACCAAAGCTGTTCCAGGGAATTGTCTACTTTATTCATTGAATAATTATTATAACCACCGCTCAACATAGTTGGAGATTATAAATCATCTTTTAGAGGAACATTTTAAAGCAGATTATCTCAATTGGTTAAACTGCATTTTCCTCCCATCCCCACATCCAGCTTCATGTTTTATGAGTTAACTAGAGAAGGCAAGATTTTCCTATAAAAGAACATTTTTCCCTCTAATCTTCAGTCTCCAAACCTAATGAGCATGTGGCATAAACTTTCTGGAGGAAAATTGGAGAATTTGTTTTAGAGCTCTGAATAGTATGTGTGCCCTATGACCCAAGACAAATAGACTTCAGTGAACTATCTAAAGAAAAAAATAATGTACATATGGTATACATACACATATATTTGCAATGTGTGTACCTATTTTATTATCATATATGTCAAGCAGATTTTTTTAAAGTATTAATTACCTTAAATATATAAATCTTTGGCTGTTGTTTTCGCTAATGTATCCCATACCTTGGAATGATGGTAGTTCATAGTGGGAGCTTAATTTACGTCTATTGATGGAATGAACATAACTAAACTTCCAAGAACTATTAATTCCTGGAGTAGGTGCGGTGGCTCAAGTCTGTAATTCCAGCACTTTGGAAGGTCGAGTCAAGAAGATCCTTTGAGGTTAAGGGTTCAAGATCAGCCTGGACAATATAACAAGACCATTTCTATAAAAAAAAAAAAAATTAGCCAAGTAATTCCTAGCCCCCCAGGAAGCAGAGACAGAAAGATATTTTGAGTCCAGGAGTTCGAGGCTGCAGTGAGCCATGATAGCGTTACTGCATTAGCGTTACTGCATTCCGGCCTAGGCAACAAAGTGACACTCTGACTTTAAAAAGAAAGAAAGAAAGAAAGTATGAAATGTCAATTCTTGAGTGGATGAAATAGCATCCAGTATTGTATAAAGCGTATTTCCATATAGGTCATAGTTCAATCACATACATTTCCATTGTAAAATTCACATGTTATATTTTGCCTTATTGAGCCATACTGGCCTTATGGCTGTTTCCTCTAAATGTTGGCCCACTCTCTCCTTTAGCCTCGGGGCCATTGTTCTTTCTTCCTGGAACACTCTGCTTCCAGAAATCTACAGTTAACCAAACTACCTCATGTCTGCACCTGCATCATTTTCTCAGGGTAGCCTTCCTTGACTAAGCTATTGGAGGTGCAACGTATTCGACCCCATCCTCCAGTCCTTTTCTATCCTCTATTTTTTCCATAAAAGTTGTCACTTTCTAGGCCCTTATTTAATGTGCTTACCTGTTTATTGTCTGTCTGCCCTCTATCCGATATTATTCTGTTAATATATTTCCTACATATAGAAAATACCTAGTTTATATAATAGGAACTCACTCAATATTTATTAAACAAATATGTTTTGGAAAAAGTATACTATATGCATTGACTAACACTATATAATGAAAAACAAATGCATGTCAGCAAAAACTAGTTTAAATCACTGTTTACTAAGCAGTGTGACTTTGGACAAATTCCTTCAACACTTCAATCTCATTTTTCTAAGGCATGACATGCTGATAACAATCCTCACTGCCTAGAATTCCTTTGTGTGTTGAATCATCCAGCAGGATGTCTTGTACAGAGTAGACACACAATCAACACTAATTCTTTCATATTCAACACATAATAAATTTATATTTACTTCTTTAAAAAAATGTTATCCTTGGAAGAAAAGCAGAGCATACAAATTAAATAAAAAGTCATAAATGGGAGTTGGGAGCAGTTTCATGCCTATAATTCCAGCAGTTTGAGAAGCTGAGGTGAGAGGATGGCTTGAGCCCAAGAGGTCAAGACCGACCTGGGAAACATAGCAGGACTTCACCTCTACAAAAATCAATCAATAAATAAGTTGGGCACAGTGGTACATGCCTGTAGTACCAGCTACTTGGGAGGCTGAGGCCACAGGATCATCTGAGCCCAGGAAGTCAGGCTGTGGTGAGCTATGATTGTGCCACTGCACTCCAGTCTTGGTAACAAAGTGAGACCCCCCCAACTCAATTAAATAAAAAGTCATGAATGGGAATGTACAGCAATCAGGTAATGCAATTTTTTTTTTTTTTGAGTTGGAGTCTCACTTGGTCGCCCAGCCTGGAGTGCAGTGGCCGCTCTCGGCCACCGCGGCCTCGCCTGCTGGGCTCCGGCGATCCTTCCACCTCAGCCTTCTGAATAGCTGGAATTACAGG
>NW_007217075.1:6992-69977 GCF_000164805.1 Carlito syrichta
GCGCTACCACGCCCAGCTGATTTTTTGATTTGTTGTAGAGATGAGGTCTCGCTGCCCAGGGGGTCACGAAGGTAATGCATTTTTATACATTAATACAAGGCAAGATCACTATGTACTCTGAGAGATGTACAGAATGAGGCCAATCCCATCACAAATCATTCTTTCAAGTATTTGAAACTAAGTGACTTGTTTTCTCAACAATAAAAAATCCTGTTACTTTGGTAATGTTCTTCAGATGATTTGCCCTTCCGAGGAGTCACCATTCTGGCCCTAGATTAGCTGTTTTGTTTTCTTCTAAACATCATAACCTCAAGCTCCATTTGAATTATTTTGCAAGTGCAAAAATCTCAAATCAAATGAAGTCACAACTCCTCCTTTCCTGGCAGAGATGTGATTTCTCCTAAGTAACCCATTATAGTTTCTTTCTCCAAACCCATGTCAGCTGGAAAAGGCTGATTTTTCTCTGCTCTGAAGGCTCATGTGGTGGCACTGAAAATATACTCACTTTGAGAAAGAATCTTGTCACATCCTATCTGCTGCCTCATTTCATTTTGGTTCTTCATAACTTCTTCCATAAACATGAGAAAGAAATTTCTGCAACTCTGCATTAATGACCACCTACATAATGAGATCAAATCTTAATTCTTAGTGACAAACGGAGTAAATATACGGGTAGTTTGTTTAGGCTTTATTTTGAAATGACTAAGTAGCCTGCGAAAACAAAATTTAACAGGCTCATGAAAGTATGCTGTCTACATAACTAATGTGGACTTTGTTTTTATGTTGCCTATTACAGACTATAAACAGTAACAGTGGAGTCTATCTTTTATTCCATGGTGTTGTAAAATGTTCTGGCTGTGACAACATATAACTAAACACACTCTGCAAAAAGATGTTGCATCTATTTTATATTCAAATGAAAAGCCACAAACTGTTAACATGTAAAATGCAGATACGCACATTTCATTTGAAATGTACTTAGAATTAAATGAAAGACAGAAGAATTCTAATTTGATATAGACATTGTTATTATAAAGGGGAACGTTACTGCAGCCAAATTTGCATGTTTAAAGTTGTTCTTCTATCAGTCTATGCACAGAATTTCTCATAGTACAGTGGTCGGACCACGTCAAGAGAGTCAAGATTGTCCCTTTTAATGACCTCACATTTTGCTCAGTGATTTTGAGTAATTGGAACAATTTGCTTGCAGAAACCAGTGAGGAATCAGATGTTAATTGACTTTGTCTTGCTTAATCAGCTGCCCAAGAAACAGGTCTCATTTTCCTTACTGTTTCCCAAGCAGTGTGCTGGCGTCCCGTGATGCAGTCAAAAGAAAACACACAGGCTGTTGCCTTGGTATTGGCTGACCAAATCTGATTAGGACTCCAACGCAGAATGGAGAGATTCCAGAAACTAGCAGAGGGGCCTAGAAACCGTACTCATAAATGTGAAATGACACTAAAAAGAGATTCTATGATTTATTTACAAGGCATTAAAAATGAAGCAAATTTAAAATCTGGGTTCAAAACTCATTCCCATTTCACTACTGCGATCTGGAACAGCTCAAATACAATATACAGCTCAACACATTTGAATGAACTGCCTGTCTGACTCTTTCGGATCATTCTGGGATTCCCCCTAAGCATCTCGATATGCCTTCTCCCTTGACAATAGCATCTCAATTTCTGCCTTCCCTTTCTGCCTGGCTCTTTCAAAGTCCCATGAACAGAGTCAAAGAGCATCTAGGTTTTCTAGGATCCAGTAAGTAGGTTATTTTTTTTTTTTAGATTGGAAAATACAGTTTATTTAGAAAGCGAACTGGGGAGAGAGAGAAAGAAAGGGGGATTCGCCTCCCTAAGGGAGGGGAGGGGGCCAAATCTTAAGAAAACACGATCTGGCCATAGCTCAAAAGGCACATGGCCTCACCATAGCTTAGAAAGGCAATGGCCAGGTCACTTATTTTAAACCAATCCTGCAGATAAAACTCGTTATTTTTCCAAAGCCTTGATTCTGGGGACTCATGAGATTTGATGACGGACGGGTAGGGGAGAAGGATAGAGCAAAATACAGAGTGCCAAAAAAAATACGTTTTAAGAAACGAGAAAAAAGAACCTGTATGAAAATTTTAATGCTCAATATATACCAATAGCAAAAGATGAACACAAGTCACGTTGGACTTCTGCAATTACAAGAGGTGCCCAAAGTGGCCACCATCCGCGTCCAGACACTTATTATGGTCAACGTCTCTTAACGTCACTTAAAGTGTGTATACATATTTTTGGCATCCCTGATATGGAGTAGTTGAAAGAATCCTATTCTTTCCCAATATTAATAGATCATTTTCCATATGTCAGTCACCATCCCATACAGGGTTCATCTCATATATTTTCACATCTTTCTCATATGAAACAATTATGCTTTCATCTTTCCCATATAAATCCCAGTTTGCCACTTAGTGGGTGCAAGATTCTGGGCCTCAGTTTCTCTGTGTCTCGGGTATCTTTAAGCTGTATTGTACAGTGAGGTGTACTTATGGAGTTCAACATGTTAAACTACCCTTGCAATCCTAAATTAAATCTAATTTCACCACAGTGGCGTCTCTTTTATGCAATGTAGTATCCAGTTGCTGACATTTTCTTTGAGTTTTTGCATAATGAGTTTTTTCTTTTCTTGACCATCTCTTTCTCTTCTTATATGACTTTAGTGCCAAGATTACACTGGATTTAGAGTGAGCTATGATTAAGTCTCTATTCTCTGGAATATTTGGGTAAGATTGGAATAATCTTGTACTCGAAATTTGGGAACGACCCTTTTTAAAACCCTGTTTTCATGGTATTTTCTTTGTGAGAATATTTTAATACATACTTTTTTTTTTTTTTTTGAGTTGGAGTCTTACTCTGTTACCAGGATGGAGTGCAGTGGCACACTCACGGCCACCCTGGCATCAACCCGCTAGGCTCAGGCGATCCTTCCATCTCAGGCTTCCAAGTAGCCAGAGCTACAAGAGCGTACTACCACGTCCGGCTAATTTTTCGATTTATTGTAGAGATGAGGTCTCGCCAAGTTGCCCAGGCTGCAATACATACTTTTTAAGAAAGAATAAGTATAAAGTTTTTCAGGATATTCTCCTTAAGTACTAACAACTACAAAATTATCTATTTTATTTTATTCTCAAATTTATTGATACTTATTTATTGTATCCTCTTTTCAAAATTTCTGTTATATCTATATTTATGCTCCATTTTTATTTATAATTATTATTTTGGATAGGTTTTGAGGGAGGTATATCATTCTTTTTATAAAACAACATTAAAATCTCATAGAGACCTAACATTCTCCAATGTAGATGCTATAAATTGTCTGTGTTTTATTGCTATCCTTTAAAAATTAATTATTTTTATAAGTGCTAGGGTTTGTATTATTGCTTCAGACCAGATAATGTTTGTTTAGATTTAATACATGTTCACCTTTTTTTTTCATTATTTGCTTTCACATCTTAAATTTCCTCCAGGAAATATTTTTCTTCACCTTGAAGTATATTTTGAATTTAGTCTATTAGTGAAAACTTTGTTTTCTTATCTGAAAATATTATTATTTTATCCTTGTTCCCTAAAAATGGATTAACTTAGTATACTATTCTTGTCTGATGATTATTTTATTTTCCCAAGGCCCCTCTCTGAAGATTCCAAGGATTTCTCACCTCTATTGTTGCTTTTAAGAAATCTACCATTAGCCTAATTCTTATCCCTTTTTCAGTGAAGTGTCTTTTCTGTCTGACAATTTCACTGCTAATTTATATCAGACTTTGTCCAACTTAAGGATGCTCACTTGTGACTAGGAATGTATTTTACTTTCCTTCTCTATTAATTAGTAATAACTATGCCATTCTTGAGCAGCAATGAAGAAACTTAAACCATGTGAAAAAATGATTATTGCATGCCCTGTTTAACTTTATATAATTAGGTGTTCAATACATATTTAGTATATGTATACACATGTCCATTTACATCTTAACTGTTTTTACTGCATCACTTTTATTTAAACAAATAAATAGTGGAAATCATAAATAGCTTTTAAATATCTGGTGCTGGATGTACTTATTTGGGGGTTTCTGTAGTTTAATATAATGCCCAGAAGAATTTTTAAAAAATCATCACCCTCCTGTAATGCTGTATGAACAGACCATTAAAACACTTTTGATCCACAGCCAAGTTTTGCACCACAGGTTGGGACCGTGCTTAACTAAATCAAACCTTACCCTTGGTGGGGCTGCCCATGATGTTCCTCTGCTGTTTCTCTGGTGCAACGACCAGTTGTGGACCAACAATTAAAGAAGGTCATGGAAACGCTGAAGGCAGTTCGGAGAAACAAATGATGACTAAAAGACCTACAAGATCAGGCCTCTGAGAAAAGATGAAAGGAACTGCGTTTATACAGCCCAAATAATCAGTAACGGAAGAGTTACTGAATAAGAGCTTCAAATTGGTGAGGAAGTCTTGCTAATGAGGGTTATAGAGGATCTTCAGCCCTGCAAAGCACAGCTGGAGAATACAGGTTCTGAGTTCAGCACAGGGATAGAGTTTAACCGTCATTAATTGCCCAGTGGTGACAATTGCTTATTGTTTTAATTAAATTCAGGGACGACTCAGAGACCCCCGCTTCCTGTAGCAGTATATGAACCACAACTTCCAATTCCCAGCTAGAACAGGCTAGGTTTCCCTAGAACTTTTTCTATTGCTATTATGGCAATAGCTCCAATTCTCCAAATATCCCATAAGCACCTGAGTGTAGAACACTTATTTTTTTATCATCAGTGCCTGGCAACTAGAAGGTGCTTGAGTGGAATGGATTTGTAATTACCCTATTAGTGCTATAATGACTGTGCCCCACGTTTCATGGAAGACTGATCTGACTTTCAAAGATGGAGCTTTCCAATGTCTTCAAAGAGGTAGCCTTGGATTCTTGAAGGATAAAAAGGATGCTTTTAAAAGTTCACATATGGCAGTTAATAGAGGGATAGTAGATTCAGTCAGAAAGAATAGATCGAGGAGTGGACAGGTCTTCCTGGGGAGTGTACTGGAGAGTAGTGGCACAGAAGACTGGAGAGCAGAAATGTGATTATAAGGAAATACACAAGTGAAGGAATTTAAATAGTATGATACTCATGTATGTTTCCCAAAGTAAGTATGTTATTTAAGATATTCAGTCTGAAAGATGTTAATGATTTTAAAAAAAAATCAGGTTTCTATTTTCAACTAATTTGAGAAATTTAAGTATAATGAACCCGGTTTTTCTATTGAGATATTTCTTAAAGTTATTGTTATGCTAACAAGCTTCGTAAATTTCCTAAAGAGATTGCAGCAGACAGCCATTCCCAAAGGTATTTAAGCACAGTACTCTTTTGTTGTGGAACCCATCACCAGCTTTTGCCACACAGATAAATGCCAGGCAGAGACACTGAAGATAAGAGACATGACAAAAGTGATGTTTAAAGAAGTTTGATCCAGTGGAAGTACACAGGGCCAGCTGGATGAAAAAAGTCCAATTACAAGGATACTGCAGTTGAACAGGCATGAAATAGTAGGTGTTTGAATTAGGGTCTTGCAGCAGGACAAACAAGATAGGCTTGGATGGGAAAGAGACATAAAAGAATTGAACAGATTTGGTAAGTGACTAGGTTAAGGTGGGAAGCCAAGAGAATGAAAACTAACCCCAAACTTTCAAGCCTGGGTGGCCAGAAGAATGGTGGCACCATTGACAGAAAAAGGGAATCCAGCCAGCGAATACATTTAGTTCTGTGTGTGAGGTGATAGCAGGGAATTAACTACAACATTTCACAGACTCACATGGCCATAAAAGACCTCACAATCCCAGTTCATTTTCCTGTAGCTAGCAAGTCCATAGTTAATGTACCTCAAATGGTCATGGACCTTTACACACTATTCTCTGGGAAAAAAAGGGATTGTAAAATATTGCCCTGGGTAAGATTTTGCCATGTCTTTGAAGCCGACATAATTTTCTCCAATTAATCAAGATTTTCTGTTTGCTAAGACAGTAATTTGTGTTTTATTCAGGTTGGAGAATTTATGGTTCCTTTTCACGTACAATTTTTAATTGAAACGAGTGGTGGTTACAGTTTTTTCTTCTCCTGTTTTTTGGAGTCATGAAATTTCTCAAATCTTTTATAAGCTGGTATTGATAGTTGTGGTTATCAAGAACTGAGTCATATGTAATTCATATTTATTGACTAACATTCTAAATAAGACAATAGATGGAAATCTGTGAGGAACTAACCCTAATAGCATAAATGTTCCTCTTGGTTCAGAAAATTCACACCATTTCATTAGAATTTCACCAAAACAAACAAACAAGCAAAAAACAGTCTCTATATTTTTGTCATTGACCTAGAGTCTAATAGTTGCTGGACCTAGGATAGTAACAGATATACTCTTTATGAGATACAGTAATCACACACATTTAATTTATTTCCTAATAAGTTCTTCTGGGATCACATTTAATAAGAATGCCTACAAAATAAGTATATAGTGCATTCATTTTATAAATGTTAAGTGTTATTGAATACTAGCCCTATGGGAAAAAATGAAAATAAAATCAACTAGATGACTAAATGTTTTATGCACACCTACATGGTTCACTATTTATTTATTTATTTTGAGTTAGGGTCTCACTCTGTCACCTAGGTCGGAGTTCAGTGGAACCATCTTGGCACACTGCAGTCTTGACTTCCTGGGCTCAGACTACCCTTCCAACCCAAATCTCCCAAGGAACTGGGCCTACAAGCACACACCACTACATCAGGACAATTTTGATTTGTTTTTGGCAGAAACAAGCTCTTGCTATGTTGCCCAGGCTGGTCTCAAAGTCCTGGGCTCAAGAGAACCTCCCACCTCATCATCCCAGAGTGCTGGGTTTGTAGGTATCAGCCACTGCACCCAGCCAAGGTTTACCACTTTAATGTATGACTTTAAATAATATGTGTGCTCAACTGACTAGGAAGTCTGTTGAAACTGACTAACTTAAATGAACCACTTATTCTGCATCGATAAGCATAACACAGAAGAAAATGCAAAAGATGGGACATAATTTTCTATTTGATTACTCAGTTAGTATTTCAGATTTTGAATAACAAAATAATCACTAGGAGTAAATAAACTATTATAAGATGTATATATCCTTGCTTTTCATAAAAAAGGGGTGACTATTTTACTTGTCTCCATGATTTTAGGAATAGCATTCATAACCACCTCAGACCTACACTTATGGGTACATCTTGCACTTTGAATCATTTCTGACCCTCTCTCCTGTCCTTCCTCTATATTGCTGCAACAATTGTATTAACCAACCCCCCAAAAATCAATTTTAACCAGAAACAGAATCAGTAAGAGATAACGTCGTTGAATGCAGTTGATGAAACGTTATCCGATGTTTCTGAGTGTATATAGAGCATTAGCGTCTAAGTAAGCATTATGCCCCAACTTTCCACCTTTTGTCCCTAATGAGTGACCCACCTGTTTAACTAGACTTCCTCCCTGGTTCCTGTTTTCACTGTATTCCACCTTTGGTCTGAGGCCCTTTCCTGAAACCCCATCTGGTCACCTGAGGTTCTGAACTCTTGACTGGTGCCTGGCTAACTCTCTTCCCTCAAGAAAAATCTGTATCCTCTATCCCTTTTTATCAACGTATAGAGATTGTTTTGGCTTAAAGCCTTTAAATACCCGACCAAAAAATCAGTTTAGTGGCACAATAGAGAGACTATAGTCAAAAATAACTTATTGTGCATTTCAATATATGTAACTTAAAGAGTGAAATTGGAAGGCTCCTAAAAGAAAGAAATAAATGCTTGAGATAATGGATACCCCAACTACTCTGATGTGATTATTATACATTGTGTGCTTATATCAAAATATCACATATACCCCATACATGTGTGGTACGGTTAGGTTTGCATTATAATTAAACATATTTAAGTTTTAAAAAGTGGAAATCTATCTCCAATAAAGAGGGAAGCCTACCATATCCACTCAGACCATGTTTCTCAATTCAGTTAGACTATTTTATTGAGAACTCACCATGAGCCCACTAAATACAAAAGTCAGCAAAGTTCAAAACCAAGTTAGTTTTATATTTCACAATACTTAGAAGAGAAGATCTAGAATGCTCCCAACAGAAAGAAATGATAAATGCTTGAGGTAAATGGATGCCCCAACTATCCTGATTTGATTGTTCCATATCATATGCCTGTATCAAAATATCACCTATACTCCCATATAACACAACTATTATGTATCCATAAAAATGAAAAATATTAAAAGTCAAATTAATTAAAATCAAGTAGATAATGTATATTCCAGATCTTTTCCCACCAAAGGAAAAGGGAACGCTTGAAGGGTTAATTACATCATAAAAGTTGTACTTCTGTTTTAAGAAACGGTGTGCCGTGATGGCAAAGAAGGCATCTGAGAAAAAAACAAAACAAAAAAACACCGTTATGTTCTGGCTTTCTATGGTGTTCAGATTTATAACTTTGGTTCCAAGATTTTGATTTTCTAATCTGACATTCCTTTATAGTATAAATATCAAGCAAAGAGTTTTTTTTAAGATGGCAGAAAAGTGAGCAAAGCCAGAATAACAGCACTTCAAAAGGTCTGTGGAGGTAAATGATAGAGAAAACTGAAAGCTGCAGCATGCATATGATTACAAGGAGAATGTTTGGCACTGTGCCATTCTGGAGGCAGAGTGAGAAATGGACTCAGGCAGGTCTGCCCTGCAAAATCTAGGTGGGACACCTTGACTCTGGGTCTAGATGACAGAGCACTTGCTTTGAAAGTTAACTAGAAGAAAACCATGCCCTCTTTTCCTTGCAGAAAGATTTTTAGCTCTGCAGTTCTCTATCGTGTAAAAATCACCACGCATGCTATGTGCGCATGGACACACACACACACACGCACTGCAAAACACCTAAATCCTCTCTGATTCAGCCATGGTATGTGCTCATGGAGAAACACACACACACACACTGCAAAGCAACTAAATCCCCTCCGATTCAGCCAGTTCAGTCACACAGAAAATGCTACTAAATTAACTCGAATGCAGAGCAAAGTTGACGAGGAACTCTATGAACAAAAAATGATGCATTTTTTCCATTGGCTTTCCCCATATCATCTCCCTCTCTCCTCACTTTTCTCCTAAGTCTGTAGTTTAAATGAGAGTCTTTATTTCTTTCCATAAAAAGGTGGAGGGGAGGTAGATCTTAGCAAGAAGTCAGTTTGTTGGCAGAAACCAGCAAGACTCCGTAATCCCAAGGCTAGTCTTGGCATAATCTCATTCCTATGCCCAGAAGCATGAAAAGAGCAGAAACTTCTGACAGAGTCCAGTCCTGGAAGAATAAGTGAAGACCCTTTCCTGGGAGGTTAGCAGAGCGGTGGCAAGAAGAAAAGAGCAAAGGTTTGCGACTGTGAAAATGTTAGAAGAGGGTGGGGTGGTATTTCAAGACTTGAGCAAGTGTGAAGAGACATTGTTTTCCTGACTTCTTCGCCCACTCTTTTATTTCTCCTTTCCATTGCTGTGAATTTGGGAAAGCAGCATGAAAATGTCATGATACAGTGTTGCAGTCTTGAAAGTGAGCGCTCAGCAAATATTGTGTGTCTACAAAATTTGTTCAGGGAAGAAAGACAAAGATCATCTCACAGACGAAGCTGAACCTGAATATCTGTGGTTAATTTTAACGAAAGTTTCTGATTGTTTGTGTAAACATATTTATATTTTCAAGTGTCAAGGATGTTATTCAGTTTTAACTTTGGCTAATGAGTAAATTGTAGACAGTTTTGTGTTACTGGAAAATTGCACGAAAAATTAACTTTTTGTTCCCAATTAAATCCTGCTTCTCTGTTTACTCGCATTATCATTTATGAAATGATTTATCTTTAATGTTTTTTATCATTATTTATTTCTACTCAACATTGACCACTAACAATCTAACATTAAGTTGTTCTTTCTCTACCTACTCTATCTTAGGTTGATCTATAAGAAAACCCTTACATATACTGAAAAAACCAACAAACAAAAAAACCCTAAAATTTCAGCAGAATTCTTGGCCAAAAAAGACTTTTTGAGGTGATAAAAGGTTTTTTTTAGTTAAAATTCTCAGATTTTAAACTTTAACATACTCTCAATGAAATATTTAAGCTTTTCTTGGAAAGCATCTTCCTGAAAGTTTTATAATATAATCTGATGGTCGTATCATTGAACCTGATTCTCCATTCTCTAATCCCAAGTTCAAAGTTATAGGAAAAAGAGGATCTGTAGAACTCTTCAACAGATTGTACTGTGATATGTTCAAAAATTGTATTCTCTTTTGTTTTACTTGTTCTTCCAATTTAGACCACTCTGTTATAGTTCAATTTAGATCATGATTTTTAAATTATTGTTATTATTAATGTCTGAGGAACTGCTTGGCAGATCCGTAACTGAGACTTGCTTTCAGTAGACATGTGTCCTGGTGGCCTTGTTTTGGTATTCATAAATATTACAGCCAGACTTTTAATAGACATTCTAAATGAAAATAAAACTCAACTGCTAAAATTTAATTTTCTGCGTAAAATAAAAGAAGTAGCAGGAGAATAAAACATTGGCTGGGCTTGGGGTTCATTTGGGGAGCTCCCATAGGCTATATATCACCATGTGTGGCTTTCATTTTCTTGGTGCAAATTGATTTAATGTGTAACATTATTAGATTAATCAAGTCCCTTTGGAAGAAATGATCTCGCTGAAGAGATTTTGTTTAACTCTGTTCCTCCGCTCCACTCTGACCCTGGCAGTCGTTTTTGATCATTAAGGGAAGACTGGGAAAAGGAGCTAAACCTACAGAAAGAAACAAACATAAAGAAACAAGTCTTCATCGTAAAGAAGCAAGTCTCCATCCACCTACATCTTTGAAAAGTTGAAAATGGCTTTGAAAAGCCATGCCGCATGAGTTCACGTAAGGATTCACTGCTTCCTTTCATTTTCTAGACTGGATTTCTTTTCTGCATATTCTGTTCTATTACAGTTGAAAATCTCGCCAGCTCTTGCACTCATTAACTTCAACAATCAATTCCTCTTCAGATTTTGGACCAGGAGAAAAAAATCTGTGTAACTAGATAAAAATGTATTTGTATTTATTATTATTATTTTGAGACAGGGTCTCACTCTGTTGCTGAAGCTGGAGCACAGGAGCATTGCTCATTGCCTCAAGGGATCCTCCATGTCCACCTCTCCAATAGCTAGGACTACAGGCATGTGCCACTATGCCAGGCTAGTATTTTTTATTTTTTGTAGTGACAGGTCTGGCTATGTTGCCCAGGCTGGTCTCAAACTCCTGACCTCAAGCAATCCTCCCACCTCGGCCTTGTAAAGTACTGGGATTACAGGCATAAACCACTGCACTCACCCTTTTGATCGTATTTTTCTAATAAAAAGATACATCGAGATAACCTATTATTTCTTGTTTACCCTAAGAAAGTATAACTCAAAGGCAAATTCTACTTTTATTTCTTGCCATCAACCTAGAGGATAGTGTAGTGCCTAAAATTGCAGCCTCTGGCACCAGACAGCCTAGGTTCAAATTCAGCTTCTCCAATAACTAGCTAAGAGCTTTCAGCCAAGTTAGTGGCCCTTTCTGTGTCTCAGTTTCCTTGTTTGTAAAAAGGGAGTGATGTGACTACCTGCTTCATTGGATTTTGTGGGATTAGAGAAGTTAATGTATGCACAATACTTACGAGAGCACCTCACCAACTGTAAAATTATTATTATAGACTTTTATTTCATTACACTTTCGTCTCTTTTTTAAACGCATTATTTACACATATTTAGTATCATAGGTTGCCTTAAATTTATCTTGAATGAAGATTGGATTATCTGAATTATCTTCACAAATAATAGGTATTAATCTACCAGAACAACAAAATGACAAGTTTTAGTAGAAACATTTTAAATTATAAAAAATTTTTTAAAACATATTAAATAAAAATCGCCTAGAATTTCACTTAGTAGAAATAGCTTTTTGATTTTTATACATTTATTTCCATTCCTTTATTAAATATTCTGTTGTAGAGTTTAAATCATACTATATTTTCTGATTTTTTTCACTAATAGTATATGAAAACCTTTAGTTATTAAATATTCTTTTAAAACATGTTTTATGGTCTTCATAAAATGTTATGATACGAATGCACCATTAATATTTCTAACAGTAGATATTCATTATACATGAATTAAAAATACACAAAACCAAATTGAAGCTGCAATGTCTAATGAGAAAACAATGTAGCATAATATACCTTTAAACTCAGTCAAATGAACACTTTTTCACTATCAGGGGTTCTTTCTTATGATGCTCTAAGTGGTTACGAAAGCAAAAAGGAGTGCTATCAACTTCTTCTCATTCTCCAAATCATCAGATTTCCAAGCTTGGTCATATTTTTTTTTCCTCCAATCCTGATAGAATTTTATATCAAGCAAAACTTGCTCATAACTATTATTTAGATATCCAAATGCAGCACATGCTAAGATGCTTAAGGCTCTGAGCTTTCTCACTGACATTTAGAATTTCCAGAAAAAGAATTTCTCATCACTGTGGCTGACCATTTTTTAAAATTCTTCATAACATAAGATAAGGATTTTGAGTTTCTCTTCACTTGATTAGGTTCCCCATCAGTCTTTCTGAAGAGCTGTTAAAAAGCTTTTTGTAGGAGAAACAAGAAAATACCTTTTCTGAACAATTATGGCTTTTAAAAATTCTCATCCTTACTATGTACATGCAGATTGATGAACATATTTTTCTGTCATCCAATGATCAAAATGTGTTTTTAGCATTATGCTATGACTGGGAAATATCAATAAAGAAGCATAGTCCTGACATGTTTACCAATGTAACGATTAAAACAAATTCCCATGTTATTAGGCCATGATAGAGTTGGATGCAATAGGCAGTGTGCTGAGAAGATGCCTTAACTCTCTGAGAGCTGTCAAAGTCCGAGTCACAGATATTAGTAGTGCTCAGGCTGTTTCTTGAGGGGTGTTTTATTAGATACAGTGTGGTAACTAACAGTGCAAATCCCAGTGATTTAACATATTAACAGAAATGTGTCATCCCTGAAATGTCTACCATAGAAGTTCTTGATTAAGCTGTTCTCCAGGTGGTAACTCAGGGATCCAGACACTCTCCATCATAAGATACGGCTCTTCCCTAAGAACTGGAGGGCTCCATTAAATCTTCTGTGTTTAACTGGCAAGTGGACAACTAGAGAGAAGGTGAAGGGTCACAGAGAGATTTAGTAGTCTTGAAAATGGTGTGTATCACTTCTACCTACACTGCACTGGCCAGAACTTGGTCACAAAGAAGACATGGCTGAGCTGTGGGCCCAGAAGATGACAAAAGTGATGCGTGATACACTTAACAGAATCTGCCACCAGGAGGAGGGGTTTTCTACACAAACAATAGACACTGTGGCCATTTCCAGGAAATGTAATTTTGTATTTTGAATTGCATTCTTAATTTCAGGAGCACAAACTAAAGAATGAGAGAGAAATCAAGATGAAGGTGTTTCTATAGTATAATATATATTAATAATATTATATATAATATCTGGCATTGGCCTAGGCTCGGTAGCTCAGCCTGTCATCCCAGCACTTTGGGAGGCCAAGGCGAGTGGATTGCCTGAGCCCGCGGGTTCGAGGCCTGCCCAGGCAACTTGGCGAGACCTCGTCTCTACAACAAATCAAAAATTAGTCGGGTATGGTATCATGCGCCTATATTTTCGGCTACTCGGAAGACTGAGGCGGGAGGATCACCTGAGCCCAGCAGGTCGAGGCTGCAGTGGCCGGGAGCATGCCACTGCCCTCCAGTCTGGGCGAAAGAATGAGCCTCCAACTCAAAAAAAAAAAAAAATCTGACATCACATAGATATATTTGACATTTATATGTGCTGGTTTTGGTATTCTTCTTTACATATGTATGTAGATGGAATTCAAATGTATTTTTTATTTTATCTTTTTTTTAAAGCAGGTTTTATTGAGAGAACAGAAAAGCTCCCACAGTGGGAGGCGAACTGAGGAGATTGCCCTCAAATGTATCTTTTAAAATTTTCTTTCCCGGAAAAGAGTTTTAGGTCATTTTCTCAGAACCAAGATACTGGAGCATTTTCTCTATGACCCCAAACATATAGATTCCCTGCAATTTATATTTAAAGTCTTTCAGGTTTAGTGCCAGATGAAGTAGAAATGATCAATCCAAGCAAATGATCAATCAACCTATTGATTAATTAAATCTAAGAGAATAATTATTCTTTAAAGAACATGAAGAAAATGCACAAAAATGATTTTGTATATGTAAAGAATATCTGAGAGCATAAAGATGAATTAAAATTGTCCACCCAATAAAGGGTATTTACTTTAGGAGATACTCCTTTTTTCTAAAGTTAAATAAATTAAAGAAAGAGTTCAGAACAACGTTAAGGCTCATAATTATTCATAGTCATATGTGAACCCTGCTTCTTACTTAGTATGTGATTGCTCCTTGAAGCTATTAAAGAAGGGATAAAGAAGTCTGTAGATATCGTGTCTGTTTCCGGGGTTTTTCCCCCTGGGTGACATAGCAAGTAATTCACCATCAGTGGAGCAAGTGAAAAGTCTAGCTGTTTGTTTTTTGGCCTGTTGGGTGAAAATCCAGCTTCTAGCCTTGCTTTCACAGAGGGTGGTGTTGTGTTTTTTGAGGTGAGGCATGGGAAGAGGTGGCGGACGGTTAATATTTCAAAAAGGTAGCAATTACCTGATAACCGAAAGCAGCGTGGACTGCGTCTTGTTACTGCTCATTTCAGAGGTGCCAGATCTGCTGTGGACATCATCGTCATGAGGGCTTCAGTTGGCTGAGGTCACCCTGGTTCATGTGTTTTATACATTGGTAGCCTTCTCCTGATTACTTGCCAAACAAACCTTTTTATTTTTGCACACGTTTATGTTGATTTTGTGGTTTCTGAAATTGGATTCTGGCTCCTGCAGGCCCGAGTTTCCACAGCTATAGGAGACCTTATCGGCTACTGGTTCTTGGCAGGCAGACAACCAGGTCTTTCAGTTTACTTTGGATTTTTTTTGCTTTTTTTTTTGCTTTAAAAAAAAAAACCTTTTTCTTCTTCTCTCCTATTTTTCCTACACCCTGTCATTTAAGCATCACATAATTAATTGCACACATCCTGTGCCACATGCAATTGCCACGGCTTTGAAGTCCCAATAGATCATTTTATAGAGCAGTGGGTGCCATTTTAAAAGAAAAAAAAAAAAGAAAAGCAGAGACCTGGCGCCAGGACGGAGCTGTGGAGGTTTGAACATATCCTTCTCCAGGTATGATAAAGAAACCTGCACACCTTCTGTTTGTTTTTCCGCATTTCCTTTCCAAACTGGCCTTTTCAATATATAGGAAAGACCTCAGGATTGAGTTTGTTATTTTTCTCTCTGGAGCTAATTCCTTTTCCAAAACCAGCATGAACTGCCTCATTTGGTGCTGAGGTGAGGTTTGCTTTTTTTCTTTCAAATTGGAAAAAAAAAAATGTCTGATTTAGCATCATGTCATTTAGTGGCTGCTACTGATCCAGCAGGAGCGGAAAAAACAACAGCCCAACTAGAAAGAAAAGCACCGATCCCCTTATTTAGACACTATTAAAGTTTAGCAACAATAAATGATCTCATCATCTTCTTAATGTTTTTAAAAAATAAATGTAATCATTTTTTCAGTGAAAAGAATACATTTATTGAGATAAATGCTCAGTCGTTATGAAAAAAATGGGGAAAGCAGAAAATGTGTCAGTTTTGAGAAAAATAGGCTCTTTTATTGAAAGTTGAATTTGCCTTCACTTGTGTTTATAGAGCAAAAAATGCATGAATATATTTCATTGACAGTTTTGATTTCTTAGAGAAAAAACACAATGATCTGTCATGAAAAAAAAAAGTGAGTCTCTACCTGGTAAAGTAACTGTTGCCTGATTCTTTTATTGGTATAGAGAAAAGTTTAACATAGCTAGAACTTAATCTTCAGGACCTCTACGTTTTTGTTTTTACATCTTCTTTTTTCTATCAGCATTTTTGAAAATGCTATTTCGGCTTCATGGTATGCTTTGTGTGCCCAAAGCATACCACTAGGGTGATTCTATGGGGAGATTGTCACTATTTCCTGAATTTTCCAAATGTGGTCCTCATCTATACTTATTTGCCCAATGTCCCTTTGGCTCAAGGAATTAATTCTTCCTGCCAGAAAAAAAAATTTAAGAAATAAATTATTGCTCATTAGCATTTGACCTTGGGCAAGTTTTTAAAATTCTCAGAGCCTCAATGCCTCTTTGATAAATGGTGAGAAATGATAGGTCATACTTCAGAGGGCTCTTATGAACATTGAATAGACTTACACTCATAAAGTGTGGAGGGCGGGGTCTAGAACATCATTTGTGATAAAGAAATACTCAGAGAAATACTGATGAAGTTATTGTTAAGAGTTAAATACTGATATTTCCTTCATATATTTCAGGCATTATTCTAAATATACTACCTCTAAAACTCATCCGCTCCTGATAAGAGCCCTAGAAAGTAGAGACTGTTACATTTTATTATTATTGTAGCTATGTATCACATTTCTAAAAATCATTTTTAACCTAGATAACTGGTTAGTGGTGAAATGTAGGCTTCATGAAAAAGCCCCAAGGACATAAGCTTTAAGAACACATAGTGGCTGGGCTCGGTGGCTCAGCCTGTAATCCCAGCACTTTGGGAGGCTGAAGTGAGTGGATTGTCTGAATCTGCAGGTTCAAGGTCAGCCCGGCAACTTGGTGAGACCTTGTCTCTACGATAAATAAAAAATTAGCTGGGTGTGATAGCGTGGGCCTGTGATTCTTGGAAGGCTGAGGAAGGATTGTCAGAGTCCAGCAGGTCCACCCTGGGGTGGTTGTGAGCATGCCACTTCACTCCAACCTGGGCAACAGAGTGAGTCTCCATCCCAAAAAAAGAACACATAGTAGACATATGCCATCACCAAATAAATATCTACTAACTTCCAGTTACAGCCTAGCATATGCCAACTGTGTATCAGGCAAATTAAAAGGTTCTAGGAGTATGGTGATGAACAAAATAACCATTTGTCATTCATTTATCATTTTTATAGAGACAGAGTATGAAACAATAAAAAAAAGTCAAGAAATTATAAAGTTAATGGTAGCATGTTTTAATAGGTGCTATAACATAATGTTTGCAGGATGCTAAGGGCATCTGGAGTCTTTCTGGATCAGGGATAGCTTAAAGGAGAATATGACCCCTAAGCAGAAACCGGAAATGAAAATAATAATTACCCAAGTAGGATTGGAGAAGACATTTCAGGTAGAAGAACTAGCATTTCCAAATGTTCCAAACCCAAATATGAAGAAGTACAAGCTATTCTGGGAACACTCTGCTTCGTTAAAAATGACTAGAACAGAGAGGCTAGGAAGGCATTGGCAATAAATATGGCAATGAGTTAGGTAAGGAAGGACTTCTTATGCCATGCTTCAAGGACCTACTTAATCTGTTGAGTAAGGGAAAGACAGGATCACATGTGTATTTTTTAGATGAATCAACAAAAGATGACTTGAAAGAAGAAAGTTCTACAGACATGGAAAACAGAGAAACATGCAGAAAAATAATCCAGAAAACAAATGATGAAGGCAAGAATCAACGAGAAAAGAGGCAGTGGGGAAGGAAAGGAATGTGTAAGTGCAAGAATTATTTAGAAAGTATACTGGTGTTCTTTAGAAGTAAGAGAGCAGATCTTATGACTTAGAATCCTGGTAGGGTGCTATTTAAATTTTAAGAAATTCTTTTAAAAAATCACATTACATTATACAAACTAATATAGATTTTTTAGGTTTTTTTTTTTGAGTCGGAGTCTCACTCTGTCGCCCAGACTGGAGTGCAGTGGCCGCTCCCAGCTACCGTGGCCTCGGCCTGCTGGGCTCCGGCGATCCTTCCACCTCAGCCTTCCGAGTAGCCGGAATTACAGACACGTGCTACCATGCCTGGCTCATTTTTATTTATTGTAGAGATGAGGTCTCGCCAAGTTGCCTAGGTGGGTCTCGAACCCACGGGCTCAGGCAATCTACTCACCTCAGTCTCCCAAAGGCGCGGGATTACAGGTTGAGCCACCAAACCCGTCTCTAATATAGATTTTATTAAGCCAAATCATCCCTCAACACACAAGGTAAAAATTAATAGCCCTGTCTATAAAGTAGGACTTGCATTTTATTAATGAGAGAAAATATCTTGATGTTAAGAGTTGAGAAGAAAATGTGACATTCGAGAAGAAAATGTGACATTCCATATTTAAAGGCCTTTTTGATGTGGAAATATGTCAACATAACCTTTCTCAGTCAAATATAGGTTATTGATTCCTAAGCAGTGTGTGTAAGACAGTTAAATCCATGTCTTTCTTTATTTGATGACTTGGAAGAGGGAAGACCAGGGATGATGACAACTTTTAACATCAGGTTTGATGGGACGGAAGATGTGGCTTTAAATTTGGTTTATCAAATAATTTTTCATTCAAATGGAAACACTTTGAAAATGAGAAGGCATATTATCAATAATAACAACACGACAATAGGTACAGTTACTCTGGCACATATGATCATCCTAGTAGGTGCTATTTATAGGGTATAAAGTAAGATAACAATTTTAAGTTGTTTAACAAAGTGATGGTGAATTTTATATGTGAACTTGACTGGGCCATGGGGTGCCCAGATATATGGCTAAACATTATTTCTTAGTGTGTGTGTGTGTGTAATTTTGAATGTGATAAACGTTTGAAGTGGTAGACTGAGTAAGGGAAATTGTTCTCCCCAGTGTCAGTGGGCTTCATCCAATCTGATCAAGGCCTGAATAGAACGGAAGGCTGAATAAGAAAGATTTCCCTCTCTCTGCCTGACTGTCCTTCAGCTGGGTCATACATAGAACTTATCCTGACCTTGGACTCATACTTGGTCTGGAATTTACACCATTGGCTGTCCTGCTTCTCAGGCCTTTGGACTTGGACTGGAACTATACGATTGCTTCTCTTGGGGCTTGATTTCTCACCCTTCATAATCACTTGAGCAATTATTTATAATATCTTTCTATGCATCCTATTGACTTTGTTTCTCTGGAGAATGCTGACTCATGCAACGTCCCTCCTGGTACATAAAAAATGTTGAGTAGATATTATGTGAGTAGCTGCCACAAAATAGTTGCATATCTCATAGATATAATCTTAAAAGTGGTATTACTGGGTCACAGAGTAGGTGCATATTTGACTTTACTAGAAAAGGATTAAAAACTTTTTTGAAATAGATGTACCATTTTAGATTCTCATCAGCACTGCATGAGAATTTTAGTTTCCTCATATCCTTGTGACACTTGGTTTTATGAGTCTTTTAAATTTATCAGTTTTTGGACAGGATAAAAAAATGTAGTACACACACACAATGGAATATTAAGCAGTGGTAAAGAAGAACAAAATTATGGGCTTCAGAGCAACTTGGATAGATTTAGAGTCTATCATACTCAGTGATCTATCACAGAAAAAAAGACCTGAGTATCAGATGTTCTCCCTTATAAGCGGTCCTTGAATATTTACCATAATGCAATAAAAAGAGAAATTGGTAGTAGTGGGACACTGCTGGGGGTGGGAAGGGGCACACGAACCAACCCCCAAACCAAAAGAAAGACAAAAAGAAAAAAAGAAAAAGAAAAAACCAAGTGGAAGAACAACAACTCAATAAGAACTCCATGATAGGGACGAACTCTCACATTTCAATAATTAGTCTGAATGTGAATGGACTAAACGCACCACTGAAAAGACATAGAATGACAAAATGGATAAAATATCGCCAGGCAACAATATACTGCCTTCAAGAGACCCATCTCACTAGAAAGGACATACACAGACTCAAAGTAAGAGGATGGGAAACAAATTTTCAGGCGAATGGAACACAAAAGAAAGGAGGGGTCACGATCCTAATTTCAGACAAAATACCATTTAAGCTATCAAAAATTAAAAAAGATACAGAGGGCCACTACATGATGATAAAAGGTTTACTCCATCAACAAGAAATATCTATCCTAAACATATATGCACCCAACATAGCATCAATAAGTGTACCTGACCTCAAACCAGGTGAAGTGGGGACCAAAGGGAGGCCCAAACTTTACCTGTACAATGACCATTTGTATACCTAAATCTGAATTGGGCCCCACATCTGTAAAGTAAAAAATAAATTTAAAAAGAAACATATTTATCAGTTTTAATAGGTATGATAATATCTCAATATTGGTTCAATTTGGATTTCTCTGATGTTGACAACTTTCATATACTAATTGGTAATTTCAATATCAATAACTTCCATGTTAAAATAAATGACTTTGGAATCAAATAGACTGAAATACAACATCTGTCTTTAATTCTGCCATCTATAAAGCAAGAATGTACTTGTATTCATCTCGTCGATTTTCTTTTGAGAATTAAACTAATCTAACTAATGTGAAATATCTGCGATCTGAGGGCCATACAACAAACACTAGCTATTACTATTAAACCAGAAACCAAGGATAAGACATATTTAGCCAGTAGAAATATCGGTAGAAAACACTCCCATGTATATAATTTCTGGGAAATATGTTAATGACTATGTTTATTCTTATTTCCAGAAATAAAAAATAAGAGCACAGTTCTGAAGAAATTATACAAACTACCCCTGGTTTGCTTTCCAGGACCACTCCTTCCTGACTGTATAACTCTCTGCAGAGTACTAACCCAACTGCTTACCTTTAGTTTCTTTCTGTATGAAATGTGGAAAAGGATAAAATATAACACATGAGATTGTGAGAATTAAATGAGGCAATCCAGACAAAGCGCTCAGAAAAGAGGTGTTATTTTGGTCATTGCAGTAAGCATTTATTGCACGTTTACTGATACAGATTAAACACTGTATACTAAGAGTCCGAGAGAGTCTCTTGACCAAGATGGAATCAACCTTATGCAGTTGAGTCGTTCCTGATTTCTCTCTGCTTCTCGTGTTCCACCCCCAAGTATTAGTTCTGTCTCTAAAATATATATTAGGTCCAGCAGTTTCCCTCCATTCCCCACTGCTTCTTCTTGATCCCAACCATCACTTTATCTCATCGAATGAATAGAATAGCCTGAAATCCTGTCGTCTGCCATTTTGGGGCCTCAAACTTCAAACTGTCTAATGTCTTCTGGTTACACTCGGCTTAAGAACCCAACGCTCTTACTTTGGTCCCCCCAAATACCTCTAAGATCTGGTCCTTGGCTCCCTTTTCAACTTTATGGTATTCCACTTGCTCCTTTTTAACTGTTACAACCACTCTGGCTCTATTTTGTTTCTTAAACTCATTCTAGACTTGAGAACTTCACTCTGTTTCCTCTGACTGGAACTCTCTTCTTTGAAATTCACACTTACTGACTCTTCCACATTAATCATATCTCAGAAGAAATGTTGCCTCCTGAGAGAGATCTTCCCCAGATACCTGATACAAAGTAGTTCTCCTCTGTCCCCAGCCTCTCCGTCATCTTCCAAAGTTATGGAAAGAGTGTGATCTATTCTCATTTCCATAACTTTGGCAAAAGCCATTTGCATCAAAGAGTACATGTAAATTACTTGTATTTACCAGCAGCATTGGTGATTGGTGTGTTGGTGTGTGTGTGTGTATGTGTGCATGCATGCAAGCATGTGTGTGTGTGTGTGTGTGTGTGTGTGTGTGTGTGTGTGTGTGTGTGTGTTTTACTTCTGCATTTATGGACTTACCACTAAGCACGATCAGTAGTACAAGGTATATCAGTGGGATTCAATTTTATTAACTTTGGCATATGGATGTTTAGCATGTGGCCATATGTTTCTCACAAAATGTAACTTATAATCTGAGCATTATAACTAAACAACACACATCGTTGCAATAATTTCTTCCCAGCAACAGTTCATATCCCATTTCTTTCTCAGAGGGTCTGCTTTTATTTCTATTTCTACTCAAGGTTCACTTGTCTCTAGAAACACCTCTTTTTTTTTTTAAACAACGTGGAAATATGGGGTGTTATCCTGAGGCTGAAATATTCCATATTTTCCTTCCATGAAACACTGATTGGCAACAATCCATGATTGTCTCTCTTTTCCAACTCTAGCCTTGAGCCAGGATCAAAATCTTCATGAATAATTCACAAATAATTAAATTCTGTAGGTTTTGTTCTTATTTACAGGAGCAAAGTCATTTTGGCCTCCTTATGGATTAGATTATCCATAAAGTTTATGATTTAAGCAGTCTCTTTTCAGATGTGATTCCTTTGAATATGCAGACTGATAGGACTCTGGGCAGCACAGGTCTGTGTTTTCTCTGTAAATAAAAGCCTACAAAATTTCAACAAGTCAGGCCTTATATGCCACACGGAGAGATTGATGACAAACCACATTATATTTCCCCTTAATACAACAGTCTGCAATCACAAATATACTTTCTTAAAACATTGATTTATTTTTTTATTCAAAGTTTATGAGATTTTAGAAGAGTCCGTTATCTCTTGAAAGAACTCAGCCTTCACACAGAACTACTTTCTCAGTGTAAATTATTATTTTTAAAAATCTTTCAATAGGATGAAAATTTTAAAAACAAAAAAGTAACTGTTTTACACTAATCAAAGCAAAAATAACATAGATGGTCAACTATCTACATGTATATACAACACTACTCTCACACACTCTCACACACACACACACACACACACACACACACACACACTCATAGATACTTGCAATGTGCCTCGTCAGAATCAGACATACAGAAAAACAATAGAACAAAGAGTTTACAAAATAAATGTTGATATGTAGCTAATTACATTCAAAAGAAAGTGTTCTTAGCAAATTTGGAATATCAAGTTTGAAAAGAATCAATGCCTCCTTTTCTATAGCAGTGTTTTCATTTGCATTGTCAGACTTAAATGGCTACCAGTAATGTGCTCTGCCTTGGCCGGCCACTCATGTCCCTGTAAAGGTAACACATACTTTGATCAAGTTATTAAGACTTTTCACAACCTGCGTATTCACAGACTGAACCAATACTTTCACCAATAGACACCTATAACCAAAATAAAAAATTTAAACTTCTGTTTAGGTAGCCTTTATCTTTTATTTTCTATGTTCCTGAAATTCAATTATTAGTTTTAGAAAATTAGTGAATCAGGGTTCTGGAAATATATCTCGGTTAAGAGTTATCTTTAGAGCAACGTAAGCTTGAGAGTACCTCTTCACAAATTATACCCTCCACTGGTCTGTCACGGTTCCCCAGATTTCTACTTTTTTTTGTACTGGCCTTTTTTTATCAAAGCATTATGCCAAAAGGTAACAGAATAGTACTGCTGAGGTCCTAGCATGGATTCCTTTATCAGTTTACTTAAGTCTGAGGCGAAAAGAACACTGAAGAGAGATGCTCTGGTTAGGGAGAAGGTGATTCTGCAAATAGAAAAATCCTGAGGAGTCTAACAGTTGATGGAACCAGGATATAGATATATATGTGGGTGACGTAGATGCTATCAACATACACATAGATGTAGACATAAAAAGAGGTAGATATAGAAAGAGGAGAGAGTGTGAGTGTGTGTGTGTGTGTGTGTGTGTGTGTGTGTGTGCGCGTGCGCGCACGTGCACATGCATGTGCATGCTAGGTGGTGTTAAAAAAGTGCAGGATCTGAACAACGATAGCAATTTCTGCCTGGTAAGAACACTGAAAGGATTCTACAACATTTAAAAATATATCACCATGCTTTGCTCTCCTGGCCAGTCTACTAGGTAGAGTTAGACTTTATAAACAAACAGGTCATAAAATCGCTTTTGTGATACTGGGTTCCAGCTATTATGATTAGATTAAAAATATGCTCCTGTGGTCTATTACATTCTTGATTTCATTCTACATGAATATTTTCTAGCATGTCTTCTGCAATATTAAAAAAATAAACCCTAAGCTTTACCGGACCTTTTGCCTCATATTTTCCTAAAATGTACCAACATTTTGAATTTGTTGAGAAAAATGTTAAATGTTCCACAGAAAACTTAAAAAGTAAATAAATGTCCAAGAAAATATATTATATTTTCCACAAAGCTGTTCTTTCCTCGTTTACTCATGGGATATTGGAAGAGGGATCATAAATTTGGGGGCCTCCCTGCTAGATTTGGGTCAGAGTTTACCATTTGCTGGAAATGTTATGTTGTACAAGTGATATGATTCCCATGTTATAAAGTTTTCTTATGTGTCTTAGGAGATAATGGCAATACCTATTTCATAAACACTGTTATTATCATGAACTGAGTTAATATTTGGAAATTGCTTGAGGGCAACTTCAGTGTTTGTTAAATCAATCGCAGCACGCTCCAAGACTCCTGAGCAAGAACACAGAACTCTGTCAGTTATTTCTAGATTCTTCTTTCTAAATTATCTTCCATATCTAATGGAAGTAGCTCACACACTTATTTCTTCTTTCGTTCTCCTTTTCATTTCACTTCTTTGCTTTAGATCAAGCTCCATTATTTCTCATCTATAATGTTAAAATAATCTTCTGCTAGGTCTCTCTGTCTCCAAACTCCCCCATCCTAATCTTTAATAGTCCTGCTGCCAATGTGTTCTTTCTCTAAGAAATATCTAATTCAGGTCCCCTCCCACTCTGGGAGATTTTCTGTCCTCTCAACAAATCCTACTTTCTCAAAAAAAAAAAAAGAGAAAAAAAACAAAAAGAAAACAAATAAACAAAAAAACTATGCAAAGTTGATTGCAGTTTGGCCAAAAGAGTATCCCTAACTCTTAGCACAGTGCTTGGAGTTTATCAATGAGCATGTGACAAATGCTTGCCACACGTGCCAAAAGGTCAGCTCTCTTCTAAGTGCTTTACATGGGATACCTCATAACATCATCAGCTAGATTCTACCATTTTCCACATTTTATATGGAAAGAAGCTAAAGTTAAGTAATTTGATTAAGTACTCTGCTCAGAGTTAAACAGCCAGGAAGTAGTGATCTGAGAAGCAAGTCAGAGGTAATTTGTTTGACCTCTTACTGAAAATTAGGATTAATGTAAGTCATTAGCACGGTTTCCATTGACAATGTCTGGAGTCGCTTTTGGTTGTCACAACAACACTGGAGGATGCTCCTGGTGTCTAGTGGATAGAAGCCAAGGATGCTGACAAACATTTTTGCATGCAAAGAACATCCTTCATAGCCAAGAATGGCTGTACCCAAAATGTCAGTAGTTCTTAGGTTGAAAAACCTTGGTCTATTAAAGCGAATCTCTCAGACACCAGTAAATAGTCTGCAAAAGATCATGTTATGAATATTGTCCTATCCTCTGCCATTAAATATTTTTCCAGCCTCATTTCTTTAAAAATTTGTGACAGGTTGTGAGCATCAAGTAACCAGTTAAATGTCTCATATCTAGAATAATCATATTTGGCCTTTAAGTCATTCAGAAACAACTCTTCCTTTGAACATATTCTCAAAATTATGCTTCAGTATTTTTATAACATAAGGAATAGGTTAATGTTGTGTTAGCCCTGAGTATATTTCAGTCCAAGAAACTATATCTGATTTTTTCCCTGAAATTACCTTGTGTCTAATATTCTATGATGTTTGCGCCCAAAGTGGTAAACTAAGCATACAAGTTTTTTTTAATCGTGCATATAAATGAACATTTTTCAAAACATGAAACCCTCAGCTGCCCACTGGGTCTAATCTGGGGCCCCACCTGCAGACTGCTTTGTAATCCTGGAAGAGCCATATAGGGAAGTGGAGGGACAGAGCTCCACTCAGACTTTCTGGGGAATACCGACAGGAGTTGAAGGAAGGAAAGGTCTGTGTTGTGCTTCCTTTTTTCCTCCTGAAAAGAAGGAAGACTAAGAAGCAATAAAGCAGAAGGCATTTCCTACAGGTAGCCTTAAATCATTCAACACGGAAGTCTACAGGGAGCTACCCGGTTCCTCTTTCCTTTACGAAATGAGCTTTCTGGCTCAATGCTCCTTATCCAACGCCAGTGTCTTCACCTGACTCTCCAAGGGCTTTTATACAGACGCGTCTGGGCCCGACAGCATCTTCACTTCTTCAGAAATGGGTCTTGACCCATGCATCATATTCAAAGACTCTTGCAATTGCTCCCCAGCGGCGGAGGCTGAGGGCTCTGTTTTGCTTGTGATCACGTGCTAATCTCCAAGACCCAACATAAATTCTCTTATTGCACTGTCATTTGTCATAGTCTCAATAAGGGGCTGGGTAAAAAAAAAAGAATCAGGAGGGGGAAGGAGAGTAATGACAAAAAGAAAACTTGACCTTCGTTTTGTTTTCCCTCGTGCAGAACTTTCCCCTCCCTTCTTCTTAATCTGTAAAACATCTGAGGGTGCAGAGAAGGCACTGCAAGCACAAATAAATAAATAATCCTCTGTGATTCTCCCCTTCTAGCTTTTTGTGAGGACGACATTTTGCATGGATAGTTAAATATACACGGTAACAAAGATTATTTATATGGACTTCTCAGATTGGATGCTTGAATCGTGAACCTGTGTTCCCCACAGTTTCGTCATCTGCTCCAATTATGCCAAGCCAAGAGTTGTGTGGTTGTGTGAGAATATTCCATTAACGGCGATTCAACACATTGGACATCCTACCTCTGGCTCTAAAGACTGATGCTCTCCTTATGATTTGCCTTTACAAATTCACCAGGGGCTGCAACAAAAATGTTTAGGACAGTGATACGAAACAAGGTTATGTTTTCTCCCCACCCCGTATTAATTTTGAGAAAAAGAACAAAGGTGAGATTGTCATTGTTGTTTAGCAGCTTTATCGAGGCATCCTTTCTATGCAGTAAAGTTCACTCATTTTAGGTGTGCGATTCAATGATTTTAGTAAATTTATAAAGTTGTACAAACATCACTCCAGTCCAATTTCAGAACGTCTCCATCACCCCTCTGAGATCCCTGGTGTCCGTTTGTGGTTACTCCCTCTTTCCCAGACAACCAGTAATCTTCCTTTTGTCTTTGCAGATTCACATTTTCTGAATATTTCATAGAAATGGAGTCATGTACGATACATTCTTCTGTGTTCGGCTTCTCTCAACAAAATGACAAAATGAAGCTCGTCAATGCTGCTGTATGTATAGGCCTTCATTTCTTTTTTTACTAACACATGGTTGTAACACCACATTATGCTTATCTATTCATCAATGGATGGGCATTTGGGTTGAAGTTGTTTTGTAAAATGTATGTAATGGCAACAAGTCAACATGATATTAAATTAGAAAACGAGTTTAAAGCAAAACATGTCTAAGCGGCAGAGGCAAAAACTGTTGATTGCAGAAGCCAGCAATCTCTCACCCCTGTGGGTAGAGGCTTCCCTGAATATACACTTCCAAGAAACTCAGAATACTTATAGCCCATTGCACAGTGAAAACTAAGGAAGTTTGCAGTCCTAACATGGTTGCTGGCACCAAATTTCAATGATACAACCAAAGTCTGTTTGGCAAATTTCACATTGCACAGTTTTTCTTACTGCCTGTTTAACACGCTTCTGCGAGTTCTAAGGATGCTAAATCAATGGAAAAAATGGCTTCCAATCAAATTTTAAGCCAACCAAATGGAACTTAAGAGGCTCTGTGCTTGAGTCATCAATTTGATTACAGTTAAAACACAGTTTGTCGTTTACTCTAACAACAAATACTACTGTGATGAAAACAGCTTCCCCATACAGAATTTCCAATAGGATAAAAATGATGATTATTATAAGTATTAATATTACTTTTGTCAACTTTGGTCACCATATGCCAAGGACTCAGTATGGTGATCGATAATGGATTCTCAGACTACTCATCAAATTATCCTGATTTGATTGATGGGAAAACTAAATAAAGATAAGAAGAGTTACATCAGTTTCCCAGTGTAACACAATTGGTAACCTATGGAGCTGAAATTTAAATATGCATATTCTAAAGAGATGTTATTTTATTTATGAGACAAAAGAAAAAGACTGAAAAAAATAGACTGTTTAGGACACACACGCACACACACACACACGAACTTAGTTTGCAACAAGAAAAAAATAGAATAGACCAAAGAAGACATTTTCAATATTGAGACACATGATCACTGAAAACCAGAATGCCCTCTAAACTTTGGAAAGTAAAGAATTAATGTAATGAATTATATTGTTGCAAGAATATCTTTTCATGGGGGATGAGTCTGCTTCCAGAGGAAGTTGCTTCAGGAAAGGTGATTCTCAAATTCAAAAAGCCAATGAACTAACAATTGAATTCTTTTCCATTCTTAATCAATGGAAAAAGCCCTTTAATATCAAAGCGACATCAGATATTTGAGTCCAAAGGAAAAGGACCAACCCCAGTCGGATTTCATACTAAAAGGGCAAATACTAGAAATAACTCTGATAGTATGTTTTTCGGAATCAGTACCGATTTGAGTTCCTGATGCTTTTAATGTAGCTTTTAATGTAGCACATACATTAATTTTCTTTTGTAGAAACATTGATAACTCACATCTTATTATCTAGAAGTCACCACTGCAAAGACATTCACCGGGAGTATCTCTGTCATTCTCTGATATGGAATTCTGTAAATAGTTGACAAGTAAAAAGAAATACCTTCTATTTAACATGGTCTTTATCGGCCCTTTCAACCCTTACCATGTCACTTACTTTTTTCTTCCAAAAATTATTTTTGTAGGACAAAAGTTTACTCCAGTCTGATTTAAAAACAATCTTTTTATCACGGATTTGTTCCGGTCATAAAATACTGTCGATTGTACAGTGCCACTTTGTTTTGCTAAGGAAGTAAGAGAAGCTGTTATTTAAATATTTTCCTGTGTCTTCTACTTAAGCACTATTGTACGCATCATATTACCACATTGAAAACCTAGTTTGTAAAACATAATTTCATTTATAGCATTCACTGAATGGTTTTGTAACTCGTGTTGGCTATACCGGAGCTTCCATTAATGAACAAAAGGCAGCACAAAACTTAGAAGTCAGCTAAACTAGGCATTAAATGTCTTCCTAGCAGGAATCTTTGTTACATTTGGTCATTCGATATACGGCTGTTATGCACATAAATGTGATATTTAATGTTAGTGAGTTCCTCTCTATTGAGGAAACACGGCTCAATGTTCTAATTCTTAACAACCAGGTTCGCTTTATCATGAGAGCTGAGCTGAGCACATGGTATCTTAAATCATGGTGTGAAACTGAGCCCCAGCGCCCATGGCCTGCCGTGCATCAGCGTGGCTGGCACGACTCCTAGCCTTTGGCCTCATTTGTCAGGGGCCAATGTGCCAACTTGGTTTTTACCTCAGGTAACTATGCAAAAGAAAAACCTAATCATTTTAATGGGATGGGCGACATCTTAGGGGGAAAAATAACAAAGTTAAAGTTGATTTTAACCTGCAATGAAAAACAAGCCATGGGGTGTTTCCATGTGAAATCTTGGATGTCATGCAACGGATGGAGGGAAAACAACCAAAAGCAGGGGAGGAAAAAGGGAGGAGGGAGAAAGGAAACTTTGCTTGAGTCATTCTCAGCCAAAGTCTGCTTCTAACTAAACGTTCATGGAATGGGTTTAGAATTTCATAATGCCACGAACAATTAGCTACACTTGGTGTCAGGCACTTGAGAAGAAAAGCCTTAGAAAGAATCCTTCCTTCTAACTCCTCAGACTATCTCAAAGGTCAAGTAATTATATCAACAATGTTTTTTTAGAAAAAGTCACAAAGTCACTTCTTTTTTCTACTTTTTTTTCGTGTTGTAATAAATAAATAATTTACTCTGTGGCAAGAAGCCTAAAGAGAGAAACAGGACTCCAGTGTTCAGGGCTGCAATTTGATTTTGTGGTAATTTTAAAAAATAACTTTTCATAAAAAAAGGAAAAAAAAAAGACAGAGAAGCAGAGGGAAGAGGAGAAAGGAGAGAAGAAAAAAAGAAAGGGGAAGAGAGCAGAGTGAGAGAGAAAAGAAGTCATAGAAAGGGAAGAAAGAAGAAAGCTAAGGAGAAAAAGAATTAATATAGAAAAGAAAATGTCACCAAATACACTGCTTCTAGATTTCCAGTTTTTTCCTTTTTCACTTTGATAGCTATGGGAGGGGGGACGTCTGAGAAGTTATTTTTCTCTTTGTGTAGAATACAAACATGATGTTGTCTGTTAAATGACTAATCTGTGAAATGCAGAAGATAAAGAAGGCAGACAAAAACAGAGCATCTGTTGAACTAATTTCTCAATCAATAGGTGAGGATTTTAGGTCCTCTGGGATCCAACCAATTCAACTTTGGAAATTGAAAGACTGTAGGTTTTAGTCCACTTATACTGGAAGGGGAATTTCTTTTTTGTAATTTTTTCTTTTACACTTTATTTTGAATTTTATGATCCCATTTTCTGTTAATGAAGCGGCATGCCTTACAATGCCCACTCCATGAACTACTTGCTGGAAATCCACAGAGATTTGCCTGTTTTCATTCTGTCTCCTGCATACTATTCATGGAGGTCACTTCTGCTGCATTCACTTTGTGACTAACAAACTCGGCAATCCAGCTGGTAGCCTAAGCTTGCATACACCCCGCAACTTTTTATCACCCAGAATCCAAACATGTGCTCTTTGGGTCTCCTTCTTCTGATCCTAAGTGAGTTTGAACTTTACTTTCCTTAACTCCACCCTGGTCCTATGCAATTCATCACATTTATAGTAAGAGTTCTCTAAATTGACCTCTTAATTTTGTAAGATTGCTGTGGGAAAGTGTGCTTTAAACTTCACCTAGGAGGGTTTTTCACTTTGTGTGCAGAGATACAGAAAAAAATTCAGACTACATCTTTAAAAATCAGATGGCAACTGTAATAAACCATTGAGAAGCCTTTTAATTTGGGAGTAAAACAACCATGAATCTACCATGGATATCTTTCCCGGGTCTTGGTCTTTCTTGATATGATTTGCATGGAGACCTATTGTCCTAGTAGCCCATCTGTTCTTACTGCTTTTCCCCCACTGAAGTCAAACCTAGTGAAGGATGGCTCTCCAAAGGTTCATAAGTTTGATTTGCATAGCCATTCAAGGTCTGAATATCCATCAGAATGTCTCTGGCCTGGAAATCAGGTTAAAAACGTCATGAGACCATGTTCTCATGGGAGATCTCTCTCTCTCTCTCTCTCTCTCTCTCTCTCTCTCTCTCTTTCTTGTTCTCTCTCTTCCTTCAGTTCTGCTAGAAATAAATTACGAGAAATCTCTCTTATTTCTTCTTGCTTTCTTTGATTCGAGTTATCATTCTTGGATGACAATTAGGTAAACATTTAACTTGATTATAAATGTGTTGGAGGACACAAAATGCTGTCAAATATTGACCTTGCATATCACTTCAGGTCAACTTTATTCTACTCATTATGTGTATTACATAGGTCATGAAAAAACAGACAACGGAAATGAGCAAAATCATCTCTAAGTTGAGCGTTCAGGGACGCTGACTCATGTATGACATAAACTTGAGACAACCAGACAACATTTACACTTACAGGAAAAACACCCAAATTGTTGTTATTTCTAAAATAAATGATGTCTCCGCTTGAATTGCTCTCACTGACACAGTTATAGGGGTTGTGTACTAAAGTGGTTCTTTCTCTGTAAAATGGCTAAACCTAAATAACCTGCAGAATTTTTCTCTACCAAAATGTGAACGTCTCCTTTTGGTCTTCTATTTATTGTTGTAGTTTCAAGAAATATGTTGCATTCATTAAATACACTAACTTGACATTTACCATATGATAAATCTACTAGGCTCTCTTTTATGCTGCTCTATTCAATATAAAAGGTGGTATAAATAAAAAAGTAAAACGAATCATGTTTAAAACCTAGATGTTCTTCTATTAGAGACCATGAATAATATGGAGAAAGTGGCTTTGAAATAAAAAATTCTATCACACTGCTTTATTTGATTATTTAGGTAAATTTTACTTAGATCTAGGAACAGTAGAAATCTATATTTCTTTACTGATCACTATAGTGGAAAAAGACATAACTTAACAATAATTTATTCAGAAATTATATATACTATTACATTATATTGATATAAATAAAACTGAAATTACTTAAAATATGATAGAGTATTGACTTTACTATTTTTCTTTTTTTTGGAAATTTAAGCAAAATAAACATAGGTTATCATGACATCCCTTTACATCTAAATAACCAAGTATTTAGGAAAAACAACCAGAAAGGCAAGTCATGATTTTGTTAGGTATTCATGATCTTGGATAGGGTAATCTTCTCTGGTCCTTTTTCTGAAATACTAAAAATTATTGTGAGAACTTTGAAAACTGATTTATCAGTTAATGGACACAGGTGTTATGGTTTTCCATAAAAGTCCTTACCACTTGTTATTTGGAACTGGGATAGTCATTTGAATCATTTTCTGTCTTAGCTTTTTCTTATGTTAACTTGAGAGTAAGAAACTGGCTAATGCATTTTATGAAAAACTAAACATTTTTTAGCTTTTTGTATCAGTGATCAATTTTTCCCACGTTATTTTATGACATAAAGAATAAATAGAGGGTCGGGCTCTGTGGCTCACCCTGTAATCCCAGCACTCTGGGAGGCCGAGGCGAGTGGATTGCCTGAACCTGTGGGTTCAAGACCAGCCCGGGCAACTTGGCGAGACCCCATCTCTACAATAAATCAAAAATTAGCCTGGCATGGTAGCGTGCCTTTAGTTTTGGCTACTTGGAAGGCTGAGGTGGAAGGATCGCCAGAGGCCTGCAAGTCGACATTGGGGTGGCTGCAAGAGTGCCACTGCACCCCAGCCTGGGCGACGGAGTGAGATGTCGACTCAAAAAAATAAAAATAAAAAAATAGAAAGTTCATTAGCATAAATAGGAACTTTATTATCATAAGACTTAAAGAAATTTAAACATTATCGTGTTAAAGATTAAAAATAATTTTTAAATTGCAACCATCCTATGCCTTGATGAATAATAGTGCTAAATTTTAGTCCAATATTATGATTATATTTAATTAAAATAAATTTCTGAAACGATCAAAGTAAATTGTATTAAAATAGTCTTTCCAAAGTAAAGCAATAATTCAGTCTTCTTAAACAGATCAACTAAAACAAAACAAAACAACAAGCACAACAATAAGAAGTTTTGTATTCAAAAACTTGCCTTGAGTTCTGTTGTCCTTTTCAAACCAAGTATTTTCACTACAGAATGAGTTTCTAACCAGTTTTTTTTTTACCCCACATACTAAAATAGGGACCCGCCCTTTAGCCTTGATATATGATTAGTTTTGAAGGACGAGTGTTCCAGGTTTTAGGATGGCCTCCTTGTTAGGGCTCTAGATGAAAGAAAGGAAGGAAGTACACCAGAAATTGCCCTGAGGATGTTCTTGTCTGGTTTTAGACAGGAGCGCGTATTCTATTTATTTTCTTAAGAGTAATTTGCTTAAACAAATTACATAAATGTACTGAATTACATGTTTACACAGCAAATTAAATAATACTACTACTCAAATTCCCAGATAAGATGCTAATTGCGGTTTCTAAAATATACTTTAATTATTTTCTCTATTGAATAATTATTATCAAATTATCTGGTGCATACTCTGTCTTACATAGAGTAAATTATCTGGTGCATGCTCTGTCTTACATAGAGTTTTACTTTTCCTGTTAGGAAAAGTAAAACTTAAGTATTGTGAAACAACGAAAAGGTATCATATCTAAATAGCCCTTTTCCATTTCTAACTCAAGCATTTTCATTCTAAGATGGTAGTACTTTAAGCTGACACAAACTGAAATAATGTCATGAGCTGTGTTTTCATATTTTAACCATCTGTAAGAAATTTCTTAGCTTTCTTTATACCTCTTTAAAGTAACGTTTTGCATTTATAGTCATTAAAAGTTGGGTGAGCACTAATAATACTAAATAAGTAAACCATAAAAAGCTGAAATTTGGGAAGAAATAACAAATTGAAATGAAAAGATTTTGTGTAAAACCTAGATTCAGGGAACTAATGCTTGCATTTGATTCTGAAAGAATATATCTTAAGCAATTTATTGGCCCAAGTCCATCACTATTTATTTAGATACAATGTATGTCTTTTTCCTGCCCTTAAAAGACATAGCTCAAAACTCCAGTGTTGCAATATTTCCTCGATTTAATGTTCATTTAATGAACAGTCTCCTTAAAAATTTGTTAATTTATAAGGCGTATCAGTCTGTGTGTTGATACTTACCATCTAGAGTTACAACTCAGATCTAAGAGAACTGATTTTTTAAGAATTTACTTTTTTTAATCTGTTTCACTCTACATGATAAGTAAGAATATATTTTCTTGACTATGAAAAGAACATTCTCTATGTTCACACTGAATATCTTTTCAGCTTTATAAACACATGCTTCAGGTTTAATGCTTTTAGCATTTGGATGAATTGCAGAAGCAAATTGACTGAAAATGTCTAATTGCTTTTTGTCATGCATAAAGCCTGTGAGCTCATCAGGTGTGGGAGATAACCGAGCCACTACACCACATGGGAGGGAAAAAGCATAGACACACTTCACCGATCGGACGGTATCCTGATGGACTGGGAGGAGACCCTAGGAAAAGAGTGAAGACAGAAAAATAGTTGCCCGTGGAAGAAGTTAAGAATTTCTCTAATAACAGAATGAGTGAGCAAATCAAGAGAAACACGGCTCCGCTACTGTTTAAAAGACTGTAGATAACAATGTAAACATTTCAGGGAAAAAACCATTTATTTCCTCTATTATCCTACTGGGTAAAGTTGTAGTTTGGTGCAGTGAACAGGGGTCCTTTCAAAAGCTTGCCTTTTTTGTTCTTGTATTTTATGTCTCTCAATCAATGAAAGTCATTTACTGTATTTCCTTCAGTGAATAAATTGAACCAAAAAAAAATACATTGTCAAATACTTCCTGATAATGACCCTTAGAAAATGACAATTCAGAAAAAAATGAAACATGTTCTTTCCTGGGAGTATTTTTTTGAGACAACTCTCTAGGGAATGTGCATGTTACATGTTTGAAGGAAAAAGAATCGGAGGTTTTATCTCTGAGTTGTGGATATCAGGTTTAGCTTCTTATTTTAGTAAAGCCAACAAGCTATAGCGCGCCCAAAGCAGGAATGTCATATTGGTTAATGAATAGTCCCTGAAAGGATGTTAGTGAGTGGATGTTAATTAGAGTCCTGTTCAACCACTAGCAAGTTAAAAGGATTTAGATAATTTATTTAAATCTGCTTAAGCATCATTTAAAGACCAATTCCTTTCAGAGAGAAAGGGTGACAAATATGAAATAGCAAGAAGAAACATATTTTTAAAAGTTAAATGATCTATATCTATAACTTATGTGCAGATAAACAGATCATTTATTTATTTATTTATTTTGTGAGTAAGCAGGATTTATTGAGAGGACAGAGAAGATCCCACAGTGGGAGGAGGAGACTTGAAGAGGTCGCCCCAGGTTTCTATAACTCTAAGATAATAAGCTATAAATATGTTTGCTTTCTTCATTTTTATAACCGACAAGGCTTCCCCTCCATTTGGAGTGAATTTCACTACCATAGGATGCCAGACACCTAAATTCACAATATAAACACATGCTATAATGCACAGTAAGATTATGTAAGAGTAATTCAGCTATATTGTTAACCAAAGAATTTTAAAATAAAACCCATATTCTTATCAAAAAGATTCATAAACCTCAGGATTTCAACATATCTATTGGTCTAATCACCCAAATCAGAAAAAACAAGTTGTAATTCATTTTTTATCTCACTGCCCCCACCTAGCCCACCCAATGATTATAGCAGCTGTGAATTAAAGATAGATATATTTGCAATTAGACTGAAAGGCAACATTGACCATATACGAACATGGACCTGCCAGCTCCGTAAATGTTAATGTCATAATAGTCTGGATTATGCAGTCACCGTTGCTGGAATAACATTCGCTTGCTGTCAGCACTCCTATGTTAAAACAAATTAGCAAGATGATTAATGAATATCAAAATCAACATGTGGATTCTCTGGGCTGGATTCTTACCCAGTGTGAAATCCACTGGCCTCCAAGTTAGTGAGATAATTTCTGGATCAAAATAATGCTCTTATGAACTTCAGAAGCACATGGAAAAATGTTTCCAGTCGACCATGGAATTGCCTTTTGATTGCAGGGTAGATTATGTCCCTTTCCCCATAACAGAAAGAAAACAGAAGCTGAAGGTTTTTGTTGTTGTTCCTGCAATTTTACTTTTAGGATAAAACAGGAGAGGGTTCGTTCGTCAAAAATAACCAGATTCATCCAGAGTAAAGAATCTGAAGATTGAAAAATGACAACCTTACAGAATGGCTTTCAAACAAATCATACTATGAGCTTTGTCTAAGGGTTAAAGACATCCTAATGCACACGTCACCCTATCCTACATCCACTTGTGAAAAGCAAAACCTCTTCAATGTTTTTCTTTGCAACCAATAAACATCCAGCAGTACAATATAAAAACGTAAATAAAATTAACTTTGAAATAAGTCTTATAAGAGTACAAGGTTCCCATTTACTAAGTTGCAAAATGAAATAGATGTACACACATATGTTCAAGGGGGGACTCCCCAAAATCCCGGAATATATTTAGAAAAAATTGCTTGTTTATTCTTACATGTTTAAACTTCAATTACCTTCAAAGTACTCTATATTTGGTGCAATACACCCATCGAGTCACTTTTGCCACTGCTCAAAACAGTTTTTGAACGTGTCCATCTTGATGTCTTTTAGTGCTTCTTTCATTTTTTGTTTCTCTTCTTCCACATCAGCAGAATGTTTCCCTTTGAGAACTTTTTTCATCCGGGGAAATAAGAAAAAAGTTGCTTGGGGGGAGATGGGGTGAATGGGGAGAGTAGGGCATGGGAATTATGCCATTTTTGCTCAGAAATTGCTGAACACTCAGCCTGGGGTGGTCAGGTGCATTGGTCATACTGGAAGAACCTGTCACCTTTTTGCCACAATTTGGGATGTTTCTTCTGCAGTCACAACACACAACAATGCTAGTTGGCACACTGATGCCAATGAGTTCCAAGAACACTTACCTAACAGTGAAAGCCCGTACTAAAAGGGGTCTGCCCTTCAAAAAATAATTCAAGTTTTTGTAGTGCCCCACCATATTTATCACATATATTGATATATGCATAACAAATTATATATCATTTTATATGTATAAAACTGCATATGTGCATGCATATATATATACATACGGGGGAGTGCCAAACAAATTCATACACATTTTAAGTATGATGTTTGCTCAAAAGATGGTGCTAATCAAATGAATGCTAGCATCACCATGTGATAGGCAGGACAAAGAAAATGGCAGTAGCATGCTGAATGAATGTCACACTACACATTGCTACTGTAGTTTAATTCAACTTTGAAAAATAATACATAGATAACATCTCTTAAAATGTGTATACATTTTTTGGCATGCTTTGTACATAACCATATATAAAATGTGGTTTATATATAAACTTTCTTATATCTGTGTATATACACACACAAAATTGGTTAAGGTTATCCATCAGGTTTCTCCACTGTAACCACTGGATTTGCTTTTACAACCAATATATATATTGGGATAAATCAGTCGAGACGATGGAAATAGGCTGTTTGTCATTATACTTTTACTAACTAATTTTAGCATTCATCGGTGATTCTTGCTTGTAGCAATTGTTATGTGTGCGCTTGCCAAACACTGATTTTATATTTCCAACATATCTTCTATGTTTATTAATTGCAATTCTATGTAAATCAAAAACTTATTTTTCCCTCGGTCACTTAAACAGTCATTTATTTATATTAGTTTGGACTCACCAACATTTATTGCATGGTCTATGCTCCATCACTATTACTGTTTATTTTGTTGCTCAAATGTTTTCAGAGTTGAACGTTGGTCACTACCTCCAGTTGGCTCCTTGTCATTGAACACTCTTCCAGCATTCTTTGAAAACTTCTTTGCCTTCTGGCCGAATAAGATGTTCCAGATTCATGCTGTACTTTCCCTGTCCCGGCCCCTTCTCCAAAGAATCTTGGGTCCTTTTACTTGAAGTGATGCTTTAAAACCAAGATCTGCTCCTTGTTCCTAGAGTATGATTGTTTTCAGGCCCTCTCAGTAGATGGAGCTAGGAAATATATGTATGTACATACACATTTTTCTATCTGTCTACTTTTTTAAAATAATGAGTTCATACCCTCTGATTCCAATTCAACACCACAAGACACATTCTGGCCTTCCCAACTTCCTCAAAACTTTTTTTTTCCTGAAAGTGTGAAACTTGACTCTCGTGTTCTACAAAATATTCACTCAGTTCTATAATACATATCAAATAGCTTTAGTATTGCTAACCTAGTTAGTAACTAGAGTACATTAGTTAGTTACAAGGCATCTTGTGTCTTTACCTTTTGAGTGCAGTATTTAGTCAAATGTTCTTTCCCAAGTTACTTAAGTTAGTTATCTTATTTCCCACTCCATTAAATGTGGTTATGTTATTTATTAGTAATACAGTTAGGTTCATTTGTTACTGGTTTTATTCCATTTGAGGTTCTTTTAAAAATATGGTTGATTTTATTTGTTGATTCATTGGCATGCATATGCAAAAAAGGGATACTCAGCGACATGTCACTTTTTGTTACCCATCCTCTTCAGGTAAGCAGTCTATTAGTTTCTGATTTGTCATTCCTGTATTTATTTGTGTACAAAAGAGAAGACACGTGCGTATTTTTGGTATTTTTTCTTAACTATATAAAGCATACTATAAAATATTGTATCTTCCCACTTAAAGAATATATTCTGGAAATAACTTCATGTTAGCTCATAAGGATTTCTTATTATTTTTTTCCAGGTGCATATTATTCCACTGTGTGAATGTACCACAGTGGAATCAATATTTGGCAGTTACAAACATTGCTGCATGAATAACTTTATGCATCTATATTTTCACACATTTGAGGGTGTATCTTCAAGGTAAATTCCTAGAATCAGGATTGCTGGGCAAAAAAGAGTGTACATGTGGAGTTTTGATAGGTATTGCTGAATTTCTCCCAGGAAAGTTTGTGTAAGATTACATTTCCACTGTCAATATATGAGAGGACCTGTTTCTCCACAGTTTCATTAACCAAAATGCTTAGTTGTTCACAACTCCAGCGGCAAGAAATGGTATCTTTTTTTTTTTTGGAGTTGGAGTCTCACTCCGTTGCCCAGACTGGAATGCAGTGGCCACTCCCGGCCACCGCAGCCTCAACCTGCTGGGCTCCGGCGATCCTTCCGCCTCAGCCTTCCCAGTAGCCGGAATTACAGGCGCGAGCTACCACACCCGGCTGATTTTTTGATTTATTGTAGAGATGAGGTCTCGCTGCCCAGGTGAGTCTCGAACCCGCGGGCTCAGGCAATCCACTCACCTCGGCCTCCCAAAGGCGCGGGATTACTGGCTGAACCACCAAGCCTGGCTAGGAAATGGTAAATTGATGTTTTATAATATGCTTCATAAATTATAAAGGAGACTAGATATATTTTGTATGTTTTGGGTCATTTTAAAAGCTTTTCTGTGTGTGCCACTATTGTTGCGAGCAGTAATATTTGCCTACAAATCTACTACGTAGATGTTAGTATAGGTGTCTCTATTGTTTTTATCTCTTAGTTTTCATCACTAAATTTCATCTGGAAGAACTTATTATTTTACTATGAGCAAAATGACTGTAGCAAAGTACAGAATGAACAATTTTATTTTTAGACCCTTTTTCCAAGTTATAAGGAAGAAGAAGTTTCTGTGTGTATGCATTTGTGTTTGTGTACATATGTAGAAAAATCTATACATGCATTAAACACATTCATACTCACTAATAATGCATGCCATGTTGAATGTATGCTTTAGTTATGTCAATATTATGTGACATTACTGTACTATGTTAAATATCTCATATTGCTTGTTGTAACAAATTATTTTATATCCAGTATTTTCACTCAATCTAAACAAAGTAGGTAAAGGATAATTTCTCTTTTCTTTAGGCTTGTGCTTATCTATTATAGAAACCTGGGAAATTAATAGGGAAGATAAAAAATAGTACATATTTTTTTCATTACTGAATTGACTTTCCTTTCTGTTTCTAATTTTTTATCAATGCATATTCATTTTAGGAAATAAGCCATATCATTGCAACAGTGCCTCCTTAACTATTACTCCTAGTAAGAACACCGTAGCACCCATTAGGTGGCAATGATGTTTGGACTAAAATCTCAATGGTGTCATGAGTACAATCAAATAAAAAAGACGTGTTTTTTCTCTGCTAATGAAATACTGTAAATACTTAGACACATTTCAACACAATATGCCTCTGCTAATAGACAAAAAATATGTATATGTCCAGCAGTCCCTTTACATTTTCTTCTTTATTGCATTTTACTTTTCTAAACATCTAACTTCTACGACTTCCTAGATTACATACCTGAAAGGAATAGAGTGAAATTCAACCACAAGTAACTGGCATCTGTAATCAAAATATACCCCTAGAGGTTTCTTGTTTGTTTTTATATCTGTACACATGTGGTCTATAGACTTAAAGGCATATATGGGTGAAATACCGAACATGATGTCTTTCACAAAAACATCCCTTTACTCGACAAAATCCACTGAGTTCTCTAAATGAACCAATTCATTTGCATAGAAGCTTTGCCTCATCCATATGCTAATATTGCAGATAGAGCAAAAAAATATTTAAACCAAATAAAAAATGATCAACAATAGGCAACACTTTTTGATTGGTCATGATGTTAAGAATCTGATTTCATTCTTTATTAACTGAATCATGAAGTGATTAAATTCTTCATAAGGAGTCCCCTCTTGCTGTCAGAACTGTCTAGATATTTGAGAAAAAGAAATATGCATTTAAATGAGGACAACCAGAATTTCTGCAACCATAGCACAGTATGAGGGTTTGAGTACTAACATCAGCATTTAGTTATCCTAGGGAGAAAATAAGATGTATGCCAATTATTCAGATAGTTAATGTAATGAGATCAACATCAATATATCTTTTTGCTTAGAGGGAAGAAAAGCTCCTGTTAGCCTTCTTTCAAAGCACGAAGAATAAAGAGGAAAATAGTTTCCCTAAAGTGTTTGTTAAAATAAGAATCATATTTAGTACTTTGTTCTGTATTTGAAATGCCATATTCTGCCATCCCAGACTTCACTTGAAGTTGGGAAATAGATTTATAATTTTCAGTGTTTATTAAACTGGTCAAAGTTAAGCATCCTCTTTGTAAAATATAAGTCCCTGCTTCCTTCTCAGTGACTGAATAAAGAATTCGTTGGCCCTTTTAAAGCATTAGCTTCCTTTGTAACAAAGGTTTTACATCTCAAGTTCACTAAAATATAGATCGACTGTTCAGCAGATTTTAAGACAAATTGTTTTTAACTTTATTTTATCTTAAAAGTCTCCCATCCAGAATTTTGTCTAGGAGTACCCCTTTAAACACACACACACATACACATACACATGCACACACGCATACACACATGCACACCAAACCTACTACACCGACGTGGAAGCCACAATTAACCATTCTTCCTCCTTGAAGGCATCCAATATTCAGCCAGTCCCGGAGACTTGCCTGATTCCCACTTGCCACCCTCTTCACTCCAACTAGTTTATAATTTATGATTTGGAGATATCACAAAAATCTTAGGAAAATCATGTTTGTGTTCCAGATTTGATATTACTTTGCTAGCATTTTTAATCCATCAGCCAAGAGACATGTATTCTGACAAATACTGTCTTCCCAATTTAAAGTCTGTAAAATCGTACTGCCATTCAAATGTGTTGCTTTTAAGATGTTATTTTATTTATTTTATTTTACTTTCACAAGCTATGAACATGCATCCTATGAAGAGTAACATACCAGAGTTATGTAAAAAGGAAAATTAGCAATATTCTTCTCTCTCCGTTCTCTTTTTGAGTGCCCTCTTTGCCAATGGTTGACGCTATCAACACCTTTCTTTACACATATGTCCTTAAGAACTGGTTTAGAGTGACTTTTAATATTCAAAAAAATTCAATTAATCACCTTCTTTAAACCAAGAAAACCTGTCTGTTAAAGGAAAAAAAAATTTAAATGAAGTGAGATTTGCAAGGGTCTTTACTAATTTCAAACTTTAGGATAGACTGGATACTTACAGAATACTGCTGAATTTCAGTAAATAAAGTATTTCATTATATTATCTGATAATATACATAGGAATTTGAAAGGATTTCAAATTTAGCTATAAGGTAAATGTACAATTAGACAAAAATATAAGAATAGGGTTTGTGACTATTTCTTCAGTTGGTTGCTCTGGGCACAGAACTTTATGGTTAGGATTTCTTTTCTTTTCTTTTTCTTTCTTTCTTTTTTCTTTTTTTGAGCTGGAGTCTCACTCTGTCACCAGGCTGAAGTGCAGTAGCATGCTCACAGTCACCCTAGTGTCTACCTACTGGGCTCCAGTGACCCTTCTGCCTCAGCTTTCCAAGTAGCCAGAACTACAAGCACGCGCCACAATGCCCGGCTAATTTTTTCATTTATTGTAGAGATGAGGTATCTCCAAATTTCCTGGGCTGGTCTCGAACCTGCGGGCTCAGGCAATCCACTCACTTTGGCCTTTCAAAGTGCTGAGATGACAGGCTGAACCACCGAGCCAAGCTACAAAGACTTTTCAAAGACTAAAATTCTATAGTACTGTAATTCACTTGCAGCCTGGGCATATATATGACTATAAATGCTGTTTACCCAAATGATGGATAACATAGCAAATGCTGATAGAATCTGGTTTATTGCCTGGATTTGGAAGTGCAATTAGTCCATCACAACATATTAGATACCTAGATTGTGTAGCTTATGTGGATGTACTGATATAACCAGATTTTATTTTAAATATCTATTAGCCAATTCTCAATAAAATTGGGGATAAAGGTTTCATCTTAAAAGAGAAATTGAATTAAATTACAAAGCAGCTCTCTTGATTTGTACCGTTCTCACATGATACCAAGACACCCACTTTTCTCCCCACTTTGTTTCTTTGTGCCTGACTAGCCCTTACTAAATTCAACAATACCTACAACTGTAGGTTTGCTCTCTAGTGGTCAGTTCTGAGTAAAAGCTACCATCCATTTGTTATATCCCCCTTGGTGACTTGAATGTGCTTTGAATGATAAATTTTCTCAGAATAACTACAATGTTTTCAAATCTCGTTGAATTCATATCATTATTTTAGTGTTGAGATGAGAAATCTGAGCTTTAGAAAGATTAGGAAACTTGGTTAAGATCACACAGTCCGAAAATGGTGGAGCCAGAATTTGACCTGCGTCCCCTATAAAAGATTGGACAGTCTTTTCTTACCAGGCAGAGACTAGTAGTTATGATCTTCAGTTGAAATTATCAGAATAACTCCATACACACACACACACATACACACACACACACACACACACACACACACACACACACACACACCCAGAAGCAAATTTGTATGTCATTCAATCTATCTGGAAACACCATCTTATAAGTAAAATGGAAAAATGGAGCCAACAAAAGTTTCCTGTGATGTTTCTAGTAATACATCCCTTTCAAATCAAATGTGTTTTTATTGAATTCTGTCTTGTGTGCACTGAATGCCATCAGAACAATTTTTCAATGCAATGAGCTTTCTCTGTAGAACAGTATGCCTAAAAGAAGAACAATTTGGACTTTTAATAAAACAAAATGGTGCAAGACTGGAAACTGAGGAGAAGCAGGTTGTAATGTTCAGGTAGGAAGGTATTCCGTGCACCCTCATTTATTTTTATTTGTTTTAATCTTTGTTTATCATCATCAGTCATGGAATAGTCATGCTCTGAGTCTTGGAAAAGTCAATGCTAAGGAAATAGAAGGAAATTAAAGTGCGTCGTGTTGGTGGCACACATGGCCACTCTCACCAGGAAAGGAAAGGGAATCTGAGAAGTCTCAAGACAATTAAAATTTGATTTCTATAGACTTACTGACAATGTGCTACTCACTGGTTATGAGCTTTAAGCCCCTTGTCATATCATTGCTCCTACAGAAAGAGAATGGACCAGATGTATGCAATTTAATTAGTTTACATAGGTACCCATTTGGTTATTGATGGTTGGTTGGTGCTGTGCTATTTTGAATTATGAAAAAGCTTGCATTATAAATTAAGGTAAGTAAGAGAGTCAGATGCTCGAGTTAGTAAAAAGACTGAATTTTTTTTTTTTTTTGGCATTTATTGAGTTAATTGTTGTTGGGGTTTTTTTCCTTAACATACACTGAGTAGTTATAGAATATAAAAAGCTCTTTTTCATATCCCTCCGTGTGTACTGGGACTCCACATATAGAATACCCCTCCCCCCCAAAAAAAATTTAGTCGGTGCCAAAATCTACATTTTCATTTGGCGAACTAGTTAAATCTATTCATAATCTGGTGCCTGAATCAAATTTCAGAGTCGACTAGACTGCCTTGGCTCCTGGTTTTTGTTGCTCGACCTGTCTCCGACTGAATTTAGCTATGATGTTACATCTTTAGCTGCAGAAAATTTCTAATAAGGGTGGCCTGTTTTCATTTGCCACTGAAGGACTCATACACAAGATTCAGCATTTCCGAGCAGAGGCCTATTCGGAGCCACCATGAAGCATTCTTTGGAAAGGAACTCCTTGTTTCTTTAACTTCCCCCTCCTTTTTTTCTCTAAATGTTCACTTTAATGGCTCTAACACTACATAAAACTCATGTACTATGCAGTGAAAAATCGTGCAGAGAATGTTGTCAGGAATCAAGAGACAAGGCCTGAAGGTTTAAGGAATTACATGTAAAATGCACAAGATTTTTCTATTTGTGACACAGGGAGATCATGTGAAGACAGCTCAGGAGAAATCTGGGGTGTCAGGTTAACTAGAATAAGAGTTACTTTTTTTTTGAGAAGTATTTAGAGAGAAAGAAAAAGATTGAAAAGTCAACTGCCAGAATATAAGGTGAAGACTAGTTAAAAGGAGAAAATAGTGACTGGATTGTTGAACATTGGAAAGGTGATAATAAACGCTGGGAATACTAAAATAAAAGTGGTGAGGCGAGGAAGGGGGTTAGAGTTAGAAGTTACCAACTTGGTACAGTGTTCATTATCTGAGTAATGGGTCACCAGAAGCCCAATTCCTGTCAGTACGCCATATGTCCATGTAACAAACATACACTTGTAGCCCCTGAATCTAAAACAAAATATAAATATATACTAAAAATAGAAAGGTGACTATAGGTCTCGGTTTACTATGGACAGTCTAGGTAGAGTATTGTTATCCCATGATAGAAAACGTGGTCACCCTACACAACGGGCCTCTAGTAAGCCCACTGTAAGTAACTGTCATAATGCATTTCCGTTTGATTATAAGAAATATCGGAAAGTAATGGAAAGTTTTGCTATTCTAAGAAAACATCAAACAGAATGTCACATAATTATTTATTTAAATACTACTGTGGAATTCTGTTATCATCATGTTAAGAAATAGTTATTAAAAACCAGGAGTTGGCAAGATAAGAAATGTTTTGGTCTCTGTGGATCATAGAAGTTCTGCTACAGTTAGCTGAATTTGCCAAAGTAGCTCACAAAAAAATCCATAGAAAATATGTAAACAAATAAGCATGAGTGTGTTGCAATAAAACTTTATTTACAATAAAAGATTACAAGCCATATTCGTGATTGCTGACCCTTGATTCAGAAGAACATTTAAGGTCACGAGAATATGTTGAACATGTATTGATAATTTAAAAAGCAGGCTACAATGTAATATGAGCACTGTTGTTCATATGTTTATATGAGAAAAACTCAACAACGCACAGCAGCCTAATATATCAGGAGGTATTATCTCAGGGTTATAAAATCACTAGTGATTTAGCCCTTGTATAGCCACACAGTTGTCTTAAATTTTCTGGCTGTTTTTCTTTGAGGGTGTTTTACTCCTGCACAAAGGAAAAGAGAAGAAAAAAAGAAAAAGAAAAGTATCCCAGGTCATGGAATCACTCTTGCATTCAATTATGTCTCCAGCGTGTTATTGCATTTTGTGTACAAAAATCAAGACAACCGGAGTAGGCAATTCAGGTTCCAGCACTAGTGAAGTGGGCATCTGATAAAGTTACTTAGCTTCTTCTTCTTCAGTCTATGAGGATAATAAAAAAATGTGTCCATGGGGTACTCATGAAGATTGGGCTATTATATATAAATCTCTTAGAACAGAGTCTGACACATAGTCAAATAACTGTAATTTTTGATGACCCAGACAAGATTATCTGATATTCCTCTCACTGAAGGTTTTAGTGACTTTTCTGAGTAAATTTATTGAATACTTTGATTTTCCCGGTAGGTAACTAGTAAAAAAAATACAAACCATGTGTTATTTGTTGATATTACTATATCCTCAATTGCCATAAAGTTTTCCTGAAAACACCAAAAAAACCAACAAATAATCTCTATCTCTTTTATATAATGACATAAATCTTAAATAGCTAAATCTTTTGAAGAAAACCCAATCTTGAAGAAATCTTGAAAAAAGACATGGAGTCGTACTAAATAATATACTTTTAACATGATTTTAGTATTAGCACATGTCATAGTTAATTTTATGTGTCAAAATGACTGGGCCTGGGTTGTCCAGATTAAACATTTTGAGTGTGTCTATGGTGATGTTTTCAGATGAGTTTAGGACTTGAATCAAGGGACCCAGTAAAATAGATTTCTCTCCCTGATGTGGATGGACACCATCCAATTCACTGAGAATCTGAATAGAATAAAAGGCGTAGGAAGAAATACAACCCTTTTTTTTCTGCCTCACTGCATAGGCTGAATATCTGATTTCATTTTCTTCTGCCCTCCAACTGGGATTTATCATCAACTCCCGCCTTTGGACTTCATGTGAACCAATTCCTCATAAGAATCCCCCTCTTTCTCTTGTTCTCTCTCTCTCTCTCTCTCTCTCTCTCTCTCTCTCTCATTGGTTCTGTTTCTCTGGAGAACCTTGATGAATACAGTATACTTTACAAAAATTACATCTAAATGCTATTTACAGCAAACCTCTGACCTCCTGAAGGACTGTCGCTTATGTGAGATTTTTCATCAATACTCCCTATCTGCAATGCCTGGTATCCCATTCTACAAGTCTTTGGAAAGTGGCACGATTTTTCCCCTTATATAACCAAAGGCATGTGCCAGCAAACCTATTAAAAAATAGCTTTGATATTTTGAACAATAATGTTTTTCTCCTTGCAATTTTTCTACAAATATATTGTCAGGAAAAAAATGCCTTAGTGCTACCAAAAGCAGAAATAGCAAACATTTTCTGCTGCATCCAGCAGATGAGAGTCCAGGGCGGAATACTGGGAGTGAACGAAGAGACAGAAAAAACAACAGGAGTTAGGAAAAGTAGGTCCTCATTAACCAAAGTTAGAATCTCTGTGGGGGGGGGATGACCCTTATGTATTCCAGGACACCCTCAAAGACCCCAAAGGGAAGGCCCTGTGTCTCAGAGGTCAAAGAAATGATCTGGAAACAATGGACCGATGGGACAAGGGCTCTGTTTAGGAACTTATGTTCCCAAAGAAGGGAAGGTGGTCCAGGAACTGCAGGATGGAAACAAAAAAAGTTTCCTGATTGTAAATGCTCACAGGTCATATGATATTTTACATAGGGCGGAGTGTGGGGTGAAGCTGAAGAGGGTGGGGTTTCTAGCCAGGCTTAGTGTGAGGACATGTGTATACATACATCGCATATACACAAAATGGCTGTGATTTCTCTCCATGGGTGGGATTTTTAGTATTAAAAAGAACTAAAGGTGAGCTAAATGTTATGGGCATTAACCCAGGTGTGCTGGATCTGGTATGAACCAGCCTTGGCAGACTGCCTAAGGAAGGGTGAGTAAGAATACTCACTATGCATAGGTGCAAAATGTCAGCAGGCCCCGGGACATTTCACCCATGGCCTCAACATAGCCTGGTGTCCAGACACAGAGCCTGAGGAGAAAGGGACATCCTGGTTGGTCATCTCAGGACCCCTCCCCAGGCTCTAGCCCCCTGTTTGGGGCCATATCTAGGGTGTGCTCATATTGTCACCTGGTGTGACTCATCCTGCACCTTACAAAATATGCTTTTCAATTTTTTATTATTATTATTTTAAAAGACACTAATCATCCTAGTTTTTCTTCTTCTTTTCTATTTTTATGAATGTCTTTTTTTTTTTTTTGACTCTTCATGGCTTTTCTCACATTTAATTTTTGTTAGAACATTTTTCTTCTTAAAATGCAATGGTGTGAATTCTTGGACCAAGCCAAAGCCTAAGGGCTGTAATAAAAGATCATAAATGAACCTCCCTGACAATAACATTTATGCCAATTTTATATAAAATCAGTATTTTTCCTGCCTTTTCTATTCTCAGCCACTTTCCACTTTGCATGTAATTGTAGTTCCTGTTATTTTTAATATCCTAGCTTGAAATCTTCTGGGCTTCCTTCTCCCTTTCTTCATCTTCCTCCTTCTTCTTCTAATCATCACTGTGATGATAAATATCTGTTTATTTTATTAGATAAGGAGAATAGGGTTTGAGTCTGTCTTGTTCATAACTGTTTCTGCTATGCTTATTGCCTGGAACAGGGCACATTGTAGATACTCAATGCATGTTTATTAAATATACTACCTAACAAATAACCCCTAACAAATCATTCACTCCAGCTCACTAACAGTTAGGAAATAGTATTTAGGCCAGCTGTGTTGTTTGGAATAGTACGCAGCCATAAAAAAGAACAAAATCATGAATTTTGCAGCAACCTGGATGGAACTAGAGTCTGTAATACTGAGTGATCTCTCACAGAAACAAAGATCTGAGTATCACATGTTCTCACTCACATAGTGGACCTTGAACATCCAACGTAATACTATAAGAAAATGACTGACAGTGGTGGGAAACTACGGGGGGAGGGGAAGGGAGATGGGATTAACAGTAGTAAATATCTGTCTGGATGGGGAGACACCTCTTATCCACAAGGGTGCCTGAACGAAGCATATTTGTATACCTAACCCTTAACTGTACCCCACAATATCATAATAAACAATAGTGATTAAAAAAAATTTAAAAAAGAAACATCCCAGAATGATCATCAATTACTGTAGCTAGCTCAACTAATTTGACAGTGAAGATTTTATGATATGAAGCAAAAAAGCAACAATAAAGATACAGTTTTTTTTTAAAAGGAGCCAGTTATGCCTTTTTCTAACCAAGTATGGTGGTCTCTCTCCAAGCCTTTTTTCTTTTAAACAAAAGGATGGCAGGAATGCTAGTATAACTATAAAGATGACTGACTTTGGGGGTTTATATAATATTTCCACGTGTCCATTTATGACAAATAGACAGAAACATCAAATAAATAATCCACATGTAATGGAACACAGATACACTATTTTTCTTAAATATTCATATCCAAACATCTGCTTGTTTCATTTGGGCTTTAAGGAATCTCACCAGTTCTGGGACGATATGGAGCCAAGGAAAGGGAGAGAAGAAACATCCCATCTACAGCTATTACTGCTTTTTAAGTAAACCTTTCGTTCCTTTTTTGGAAAAAAATAATGGAGGGCAGAGGGCTGGGAGTAGCACCATATTTTACTATCTCCATATCCTTCATGGTCCAGACCCAACTGCCCCATTTGATGAGGTGTTAGCTACTTAATTTCCTTGACTTTTTTCTCTGTTTACCTATTATTTGCTATTATTTAAGTGATTTTTTTTTTTAACTGTCTGTGTGGAAGCCTATCTCCTGTACCAAAACCTAAGTTCTATGAGGGCAGGATAGTCACTCTTATTTTTCAACCAGGGCGCTTAGCAGAGCATTAAATAAATCTCCTTTAAATAAATTCAGCTGTGCAAATCACACGCAAAACAGGATTTAGATATGTTGAAGTCATCTGTGAAAGTGTCAGTTGAAACACGGAAAGCTTTCTCCTTCTGTTACTAGGAAAATCCCTGCTCCTGAGAAAGAGCGGCACGCACACTGTGTTTTGACACGTTCCCACAAGCCCACATAAACCTCATTTAGGTTTTAAGGCCTGTGTGTCAGTGGGTGGGCCCCGTCACATGCTATCTACCACCCCAGGACTCCAGGCCACGGTCGATGTGGTTATAGTGGTCCCAGGAGCGGTTTCATTTGGCACTGAGATCTTTTTCTCCAGGGAGCTACTTACTTTTCTATCAAGAGGCAGGGATCTAAATGCAGTCTTGGAAACGTGTGTTTACAGAGTTTGAACATAAATTCTCTTAGTTGTTGATGCAGTTCCCAAAGACTCTGGGACTTCTGAGGCCCTTTTTCTCACCTGGAGATGTCAACCACACTACCTGTCTTCGTGCTGTTGATACAACGCAGCCCCAATCTAGAAGACGAGAAAGGCCCAATTTTTACTCATTTAAGCACATTTAACCTGGAGAGAAAGCCAAGAGGCTGGGTTGGTTGGGGTCACTTATTCTGCCAAGTTTGGGTGGGTTTGCACTAGCCGAGTGTTCAGTGCCAGCCCTGATTATTATGAGCTGGCACAGTAAATGAAGCTACCACACCTTTAATGAACTTAATTCCCTTATTTTGACAGAGTTCCCATTTCCAGTGATTCACACTTTACATTTTAGACACTTCTCCTATAGGTGCTTGCCAACGGCCCTTACTGGCAGCCAAGCATTGAGTTAGTTAGAAACTAGAAGGAAAGCCATCAAAATCATCTTTGCATGTTCCGTAAGCCAGATTTGGACCTTCGCTATTCAGGGTCAGAAGCACTTAGGGTAAGCTTTGAACACCTTGCCCCATATCTTTTCTGCCCTGCACTGTTCTATCGCATTTTGCAAGGTTCAAGAAGATCCAGGCCTTTGGTCAAGGGCAGTGAAGAGTATCAAATCTGGACAGACACAGCACACTAGGTATTTACTAATGGTGAAATACTATTATCAGAAGTTTAACTCTATTGAAAGAGAAGGAAACAGAGAGCATTATTTCAAGAAAGCAGGCTTGCCGGAATTAAAAGGAGACATATTTGTTCTCAGCAGTTGATCTACTAAAAATTTTGCTTTATGAGGACCAGTGGGAGTTAAGGAAATTATCTGAGCTTCTCACTGAGTTTACACAAGAGAGATAGCGATGAGTAGTATGATTTTGTGTACCAGCAGGCCACAGGTGTTTTAAAAACAGGACCTACATTAATCCTTAAAATTTATTCAAGGTCAAATACCTATTAAGCATTAGAACTGGGGCTGAGATTTATATTTATCTTGTTCTAAAACTCATACCCTTAAATACTACTCTAGGGATCAGCAAACCTTTAACGGTGAGAGGCAGTAATTCTTTTTTTTTTTTTTTTTTTTTTTTTTTTTTGAGTTGGAGTCTCACTCTGTCGCCCAGACTGGAGTGCAGTGGCCGCTTCCGGCCACCGCAGCCTCGACCTGCTGGGCTCCGGCGATCCTTCCGCCTCAGCCTTCCAAGTAGTTGGAATTACAGGCATGCACTACCACACCCAGCTGATTTTTTGATTTATTGTAGAGATGAGGTCTCGCTGCCCAGGCGGGTCTCGAACCCACGGGCTCAGGCAATCCACTCACCTCAGCCTCCCAAAGGCGCGGGATTACAGGCTGAGCCACTGAGCCCGGCTTGAGAGCCAGTAATTCTTTTAGTGTTTCTGGGCCTGATGGTTCATGGGAAACGCGCAAGTCCGCAGCTGTGGCAATTGGAAGTTGTCATAGATAATACGTAAATAAGTGAGTGTGGCTGTTCCAATAAAACTTTATTTGCAAAAACAGGTAGTAGACCAGGTTTGCATTATGGACCATAGCTTGTTGACTTCTGTTCTAGTCTACACGCTAAACTTGGTTTTTTTTTTTTTTAAAAATTTATTTTTAGATTGTGGGGTATAATTCTGGGGTTGGTTATACAAATATTCATCGTGCAGGTTTCCATGATGATGAGGTGTGCCCCCGACTCCCCAGTCAGATTTCGACTACTGTCATTCCCAACTCTCCACGTCCCCTCTTTTTTTTTTTTTTTTGATGTTACATTTTATTTAGTCTTTCAACGATTTCTAGAGGACCAGATCCTAGAATTTTGTGTTTTATCATGGACACTCTTTTCTCTCCTTCCATCTATTCGTCAAATATTTATTGATTACTAAAAATATGTATGAGTCAGTCCCTAATATTTTTCCTTGCTCTCTCACTTTGTGGTCTCTCCTAATCCATTATTTTATTCATCTTTTCATTCTTGAGAGTATCTCAGAGATTCTATCATTTGCTCAAAGCTACCAACATTTCAGATTGTGCAGATATCATATTTTTTCTTCTTTCCAGAAAAGCTAACTTTGAACTCAAGACATTAGGTGACCTTCTTTTGAAATAAAGTACTCTGTCACCCTTCCATTGGCTTCTTCTCAGGTTGTGTATAATCAGCAGTTTGGGAATCTGTAATGGATTTTCCAGGAGGCAACTCTGATGAAATTGTCAACTTTCTAAACAAAGACAGTTGTCAGAACGTTCTTTCAAAAGCCCAGGTTATTCACTGTTTTCATCACGTTGAGTTTTCAACTCTTCAATAGTAAGGGGGCATTGCCACCTGGTGGAAAAAATATTGAGGGGGTTAGATGGTCACCTGGGGAAAACATGGATAAGCATACACAGACTGGAGAATTTTACCCTGGAAACGTCATTTCAGTGTCGAACGGTAAAAAAATGGACTTCCTTCCATGTTCAGAGCCTAAAACAATTAAATGAAAGCAAACACGGTTGAGTTAACAATTGCATTTAAATAGATATAGGTGATCTTTTTGCAAGAATAAAATGACTTAAAAAGTTGTATGCTATTTCTAGTTTTTAAAACTTCCCTGGAGCCATTTCTTCCTCGTTTATAGAATTTTCCACTCTTTCTCTGTAATTTTCAATTACTTCCTTTGCATGAACTTTTTTTAGTTTCTATTTTCAGTAAAATACAGGTCTTCGGCATGTATATCTTTTTAGCTTTTACCTAATTTACCTTTCAGCTACTTTTGAAATATGTATTCTTCATAGGTGACCTATATCCACTGCCCATAAGTTGTATCTGCCTATTCACTGTCAAGCCCTCTGAAATCTCCTTTTTATTTCTCATTACTTCCTAACTCTTCTCTCAGCAGTATTTAGTATGATTTACTCCAAAGGCAGTTTTCAGTCTTTATGCTCATTGACCTCTTTATGACCCCAACCTCATCCTCGAAATTCTTCCTTGGTTTCCAACTGTGAGGTTTCCTTATTCTACTCTTTTTGCTATCAGTGGTCCTTCTGTCTCCATTTAATATTATCCGTTTTATTTGCCTTTCTTCTTAGTCGTACTCATCAAAGTTGAAAATGTTATCCTCGGACCTTTCTTGTTCATCTGTTTTCTGGATGCATTCATTCATTCTTGTGGCTTCAAGCATGCTTCAAACTACATGTATATCTGCCTTCCCCGGCCTGTCCCAGATTGTGAATTTTCTCTCATTTCTATTTTTTTCAGGGGCAACCTAAATTCAACATCCCCTCTTATTAGCCAAAATCTACTCTTGTCCAAACTACTGAGAAGAACATAATTCTTATAATAATCTCATTTTCCAATTCCTCCATTTATATGAAGGTACATTTTTTCTAACACTCAGTATTAGAATCTTAGAGCAATGTTTTTCAAATTCCCTAGTTTATTGTTTTTATTTCAGTCTTTGTTTCTTTGAAGGTTTATCCTGAGTATAAACTTCATGAGTAGAAAATCTTTCCTTCTTTTATTCACCATGTTCTCCTAGCACGGTTATACAGAGCACGGTTATTATTATACATGGTTAATAAATATTTGTTGATAAATAAGTGAATAAATGTTCCCTAGCCTTTTCTTTTTCCCTTGCAACTGTCAACCATTGTGTTATAATCCTTTTCACTTCATTCCAAGACACAACTTAGATTGCAACTCTCCTCTCAGACTATTGATCCAAATCACTTAGGTGACCCATTACATAGTCAATTTCCCAGGTCCCGTTTCCAGATATTATGATTCACTAGACAGGGACATCTGGGTGTTGGACAAGCACAATACTTCACTCACAAGCCTGAATTTTCTCATTCTCTTCGCTCTTATTCTTGTACACTTCTATTCGAACTATAATATGCTATTGTTGTCAGAAAACATATACACAATTTCTCTCCTTGGTTTTCATTCTTGCTAATTTTAATTTTTCAAAGAAATTGAATGCTTCTCAGGATCAGAATTGCACTATGTGTCTTCAGATTGCCAGATTTACTTTCTAGCTTTTTATTCTATGAACTCGTACCATATCATGTGGTTTGGGGGAAGGATCAACTGAGGTAACATTTTTATGAAATTGACTTATAAATGAAAACACTCATGTGCTTTCCAGTTCTTATTTAGATATTCTGTATTTACTGTAACTAGAACAGTAATAGCTATAAAATAGTCAGTGAATGACTGCGTACTGGCAAAATTATAAATTCAGTGAAGTGTTTCTCTTCCTCTCTCGAACCCCCTGACATAGATTTTCCTTTCTACTGTTTCTTAAACGTGAATTACTTCTTTATGGAAAATCACACATAGATCGATAGCTGAGTATGAAACTTTGTGTCTTTCTTTTGAAATAATAAGTGTGCAGTCCAGTTTGGAGAAATAAAGCTTATGAAAGATAATAGAAGTTTGTTTTAATCAAAATGAATTTCATAAAGTGTGATGGCTCAGTTGAAAATGGAGCGCTCCACCCTGTATGAAGTAAGCCTCTTAGAAAGAACGTGGGTCTTGAGCATTTGCTTCTTACTTTTTAAGCAGAAAATTCAGAGATCAGGTGGCTTTATTTACCACTGTATTTCTTAAGTCTGGCATACAGCAGAAGCTTGACAAACATTTATTAGTTGGGAAATCCAATCTTCTGTTACAAAATCTTAATTGTATGCAAAGGTTTTCCTAGCCTGCTTTTCACCCTGGTTCTTCTCCAGAGTTATCTATTCCCTATTCTATTCTTAATCACATAATCCCATTTTTAGGTAACCATTTACAGTTGCAAAGTGGAAAACTAGTAATAATGAGCTTAATTTGACCTACAAGTCTTGCTTGGAGGCTTCATTTATTCTCAATCTTCTAGTGACTAAAGGTTGCCATGAACCTAAATTTTTATTAATGGAACATGTTCCCGGTCACTAGAGCCATGGTCAGGAAAAATTGGTATTTAAATATTGGTTGAATGAATAAAGAAATAAATGGAATGGACAAAAGTGAAGCATGCAGCTTCTGCCTCTCAAAACAGGCCGTCTTGTTGAGACTTTGATCCAGCTTTGGACATGCAGATGGTCACACCCCCCTAGGGCAGGAATTTGTAAACTTTTTCTATAAAAGATAGTAAATATTTTCAAGGCTGTGAGATCACTGAAATACTCAGCTCTGCTGTTGTAGCATCAAAGGAGCCATTGATGATAAACAACCAGGTGTTACTGTGTTCCAACACAACATTGTGTACAAAAACAGACAGTAGGCTGAATTTGAGCTTTGGGCTGCAGTTTGCCAACACCTGCTCTAAGGGAGTCGTCCCCAGCAGTTTGTTACCTGTTAGGAACGGGGCTGCACGACAGAAGCAGAGAGGCTGGCGACTGAGCAGTTTCATCTGTATTCACAGCTGCTCCCCATCGCTGGCATTACCGCCTGAGTTCCACCTCCTGTCAGTTCAGCACTGAAATACCCATTTCCCTTTCCAACATCCTATCTTTATGAAGTATGGTTTTCTGCAGTGACAACAACCAAAATGAGAGTATGGAGTAGACTGGACATAAGCAACACACTTTGAGTGTCACTGTCTCCCATCATCCCAGATGGGACCGTTTGGTGGCAGAAAAACAAACTCAAGAATCCCACTGATTCTGCATTATGGTGAGTTCTATAATTATTTCATTCTATATTGCAATGCAATAACAATAAAAATAAGGTGCACAATAAATCTAATGGACTTGAATCATGCCAAAACTATTCCCCAGCCCACCCTCAGTCCATGGAAAAATTATCTTCCAAGAAACTGGTCCCCAAACAGCTGGGCACCGCTACTCGAAGGGATAGTGGGGGAGGAAAAATGGAAGAAAGAAGAGTTTCATGCAGCCAAGCCTCCCCATCAACCTGAACTGCTTGACTCAGGGCAGTAGCCTAGAGGAGAAATAAATTATTTTTCTTCTTGAAGCTATTGTATTTTGATGTTTCCTTGTTTTATTAAGGCTAATGAATGCATACAGGATACATTAAAATGAAGGACTATCAAAATTCATTGTTATTATTATTACTGTTTTGCAATTGTTATCATCATATTTTAAGTTTATAATAATCTTGGCATAAATTGCCTATAATTAAATACCAGAAGTAGTCATTGGGGAAAAAAAAATATTGTAATGTGTGATAAAATCATTTACTTTAATTGTCATAACATTCCAGTGAAAGGGGCATTTTAATTCCATTTTAGCAAATGAGAAACCAAAGGATGAAACAGTTTCAATGTCATGCCTATGACCATAGAATGAGAATATGGTGACATCAGTATGTAGATTCAATTCCATCTGATTTAAAAACTTTTGTTCAGCATGTCCTCAATTGAGCTAGTTCTGCTATTATTTTATTGGGATACATGCATTTATTAATATATGCAGGCCTAATACAGACCTGAATGGAAATCTGTGTGCCAAAATGTTCTTTATATTAGGTAAAAATTTACAAAGAATCTATAATATTATGTAAAACCAACTTTTATTTGGTGTTCATGCTCTTGATACCAACCTGCTAAAGGGTTCATAAAGAGATGAGAAGTTATGACTGGTTTCTCTATTTCTGCATAGTCCAGTATGGTGGACATTGGCCGTATGTGGTTATTCCTATTAATTGGAATTATTAAAATGAAAAATAAAAAAACCTAGTTTTTCTCCAAGCTTTTAGTTCCTCAGTCACACTCACCACACTTAATGTGCTTGCTAGCCACATGCAGTTCATGACTGCCACTCTGTACAACTCATATTAAAGGATTTGCCTCATTGAAGAACATTCTGCTGGACAGCACTGCTTTCTCCTCTTCCACTAGATTTGATGCTTTTAGTTTCTATGTAAATTCATGATCTCAGTACTTGACCTTTGGGGTACCCAGATGGTTATTCCATTAGCAGTTATCCAGAGGAAGCTGTCTCTGTCTCATTTCCTTTATTTGGTTCCCCATGGCCCCTTCCTTTTTCCCCCTTTTTTTCTCCTTACCCTCATGGCCCTGCCACAAACGTGTTGGTTGTCATTCCTTTAGCGCTAATTACTTCCCAGCAGGATGGCCGAAAGAAAGAGAAAGAGAAGGCGTCAAGACAATGTGTGGAATCTGCCCCAAGAGTGTGGAATCTGCAAACAAACTGAATATTCACACCGTCTGTATGAATCATCCCCCAAGTTATTATGCTGGAAGAATTTCTGCATCTTTTCACTATCCCTGACAGAACCCAGTAGGCAGGGGACATGTAAAAAGACATGATGCCACCTAGAATTTAAATATTATATGCTTGTGTATGTGGTTGTGTTCATGTGTGTAGTTCCCTGCCCTGAGGAGAATGGGAAAGCCCAACTTAACAGCAAGTGTCAGCCACACCTAGCCACCCACAATTGTTTAAGAAGCTACAGGGTAGGAAACAAAAAGTGCATCTTTATACAATGCTTTCGTTAAGGTGGGGCTCACTTTTATTATGAGAACCCAATCTCCGGAGTTTATAAAAGCAGAAGTGCGTGAGAGAGTCAATACTTGTTTGAACAGGCTGATCCACGATGACAGCCCTGGTGGCATCTGTAATCGTGTACTGAACTTAGCTCTGAGCTTCTGTCTGAATCACAGTGTGAAGAATCCATAAGGCAGTCCTGATTTCTGACACCCATATTCGATGCTGATAACTGGCCTGCTTTTCCCAGTGATGTTTGGATAGCGAATCCAGCAGGCCAACCCCGATCAACGTGTAGGTCCCCACTACCCATCTCTTCTCTTCAGGAATAGACATTCCCAAGAGAGAGACTCCTACTGAGAGTAGAACTCTCACTGTTACTTGTCACTGGATTTGTGAGCCTTACGATATATTTTTGGAAATCTAGTCCCATGTTCGAAACCTTGTGGCTTCTAAGCGTTCGTCACACGGGAAGAGATTTGGGAAAATCTACAGCCTCTTATTTATATCAAGAACTGGTCCAAGGAGTGCTTTGTGATTTGGATGTTTAATGAAATAATTGTTATTTGCCTTCCGGAGTGAGACTTTGTTTTCTTTGACTCTCCTTTGGAGTTCTTCGTTTTAAGATAAGCTCAAATATTGACAGAACTGGAACTGAGATTAAAGGACATATAAAACGCATTAGTGTTATACCAAAGGAAGAAGAAAGGAAAACCAAGGGACCTCTCCCACAGTAAATAAGAACAGCAAAGATTCTTAAGAAAACACTGCTAAATCTCACTCATGTATATGGGGAAATGGATTAAGTTTACGGTGGCCTGCAGAACAGTATGGATTCTTCACCTTGACACCCCCAGGAACAAACCACAGTATTACCAGAGCTCTCTTTGTGTTCATTTTGACCATTTTCTTTTTGGTGTGTATCATAATCTGATACATAATGAAAACCAGCTGCTGTCCCTCAGAGGAAAAGATAAAAGGCTGTGCCAAGTATCCTAAAAGCGGGGCAGGCAGAAAATCAGCAGCCTAGGATGTCACGTAAAGAAAGTGGAGTTTGATGGGACAGAGAAAAGAAAAAAAAGATGAGTCTGTTGATACCTTAGTTATCAGAGAATAGACTATCCATGTACACTGCATATTATCTAATACTTCTGACTCTTCTGTTAACTGCTGTATGTTTCATTTGATGATTTTTAGATATATCCCAGTCAGGAAAAAAAAAGTATATTCTATTATAATAGAAACAGGATTCAGACAGGATTCAAATGATGGCCAATTATTGACAAGGGTAAATAGAGAATTATATGGTTTCCAGTGAATATAAATTAATATGTTTAATGTGAGGGAAGGACAGAGCAAAGAGGAGTTCCTATTTCCCCTCGTAAAATATTTACTATTCAGGTCTTCACCGGCTCTACCAGTCAAATATTTACTGTCAAAGTCCAGAAGCAAGGTGAGGCATGTGTCCGTTTGTCATGTTTTGGTCTGAGCTGGCCAGAGTGCAGTCGTATCCCATAAATTTTAGTCTTTGTTGCACACCCTGGCTCTTGGTATTCATGGAAAAAGAAATCACTGGAAAAATGTTCTATCAATCAATGAGTTATTAAGCAAAAATTGAATGTTTTATAAAGGCTCTTCTGAAACCTTTGCATGTAATTTTTAGGCCTTCAAAAGTCTATGAAACAGGTAATCGTTGAATTGTTCATTTGAAAGTCTCCTTTCATTTACTCATTTGGATCTCACTGACTTTGCTAATATCTGTCTCCATTATCTTAAATATCCACTTGGGATATAGCAAAAATAGGTAACATAGCTTTAAACATTGTTCATTTTTAATTTTTTTTTTTACTGTTCTCAGTATAAAGATAACATTTATCCTAGAGTTTTAAGGTACACTTTCTGTATAATTTATTCACTGAGTTCATATGGGATCCTAAACTTCCTTTCTGATTCCTGAATGAATAAGAGTGGGAGAAAAAGGGGAAGGGCTAGAATGTGTAAGGTATCACAGGACGACAACATTAAAAGTGCAGAAAGAGATTTTTTCCCTGTTTTTTTCATCCATTTCACTCTGCTATTTTGATTTTGATATTCCATTCATGTCTAATTTTTTCTTTCTATAACTATCCAAAATAAGCAAATGTGTGCTGTTTGTTGCAACAGGATTTGCACATCTGCAATGACTCAGTTTTCAACACTTCCTAAAGATTTGCGACCTGATTCAACTTCCTGAGAAACTGACCAAAACACCTAACTAGAATCCACCTATTCCTCCGAGGGGTATAAACAAAGCCTTTTGGAAAGAATATGTCAGTTCTACTACTTCTGCTAGGTAAGAGGGAGATTTTCTCCTGGACATTTCTCTTCTGTTTTAATGTTTTCGACTGTAGCAATGCACTAAACAGAGAAAAGCCATTCTCAGGGCTTTCTGGGATTTGGGTCAAATGTCCCTTGGTTGTCATTCTAATCTTGAAGTTCTTTCAACAAAAGGGCTTTGTCTGAAAACATGGATCAGTTATTTCCTAAATTGGGTGAATAGCTTACCTTAGCTAAGACAGGAAGCCATTTTATTAATGGCATTCGGGACAAATCCACAGCATTAAAACATTTGATATTGCACATAAATACAAATGGGAAATAAATCTGGCTGCGAACAAGAAAAATGCCTAAGTTCAAACTCTCTAAAATTCCTTTAAGTTAGAAAAGCTGTTTTTCCTGATGCTCCAAATTTTCATAATGTTCTTCAATTTTTCTTTATTTCTTATATTGTTTTCATTAAAAATCTATATCTTAAATACTCTATTCTCTACTTATTTTCAACATACAATAGCTGTTTAGATAAATTGTTTTTAAAAAGTTACTAGGAGACACAAATAAAATAATGAACATATACCTTAGCCAGGTTCTAAAAAAAAATTTCTTTGCTCGTATTTCTTGTTGCAACATTGAGTTACTTCCACTGAAGGTATTGGGCTGGTGAGACTTCAAATATCACCTTGTTTTAGGAATACTGGGAAGGATTGAAAAAAGACAATAATTCCTCAAAGTGATTCTGCATATTATTTCCATGCATTTCCTCAGAGTCATAGCTTCTTCAAGCAAGGAAGCCCAACCCAAGATATTTTTTAAAAAATACATAAATAAAAGATAAGGATTTAGTGGAGGGAAGTCTTTTGATCATCAGACCAAGTGTGATTCCAATATGGCGCACCACAGCATTTCCCCAAGATTGTTTGCAGATCACCTTGTATGACTTTCTGTGCTTGTAACCACCTTAAAACTCCTGTATCTTCAAAAGAACAAGACCAGAGGTTCTGTACTTTTAACATGTTCTTCAAATAATTGCTATACATGGTAAATTCTTAGAACCATTGGAATTGTATACAACTGTTCTAAAACAGTTTCAAGTTCAGTCTTAAAGCTTATAAAGTTTTTATACAATAAGAGGCTAATAAATGTGGCTATTCCATAGTTTAAAAAAAGGCAGTGTAACTACTAACATCATAAACAAAGTTAAACCATAATACACAACCAATAAGATATTAGATTCTGTATAGAAACCATTAAGTCAATAAGAAAGTCTTAAATAGCTCAGGAAGAAAATTAAGACAAATTTTTAAAACTGCTAAAGCACTCATAAAAATCCAAAAGCATTTCAAAAAACAGTGAGCTCAGATATTCAAAGAACATGAAAAGATATTTAGTTTCGTTGGTAATCAGGGAAATGGAAATCGAACTAAAATAAAACATCGCATGTAAAAATGCAAAAATTATGAAATGCGTGACTATCACTTATGATCAGAAAGGTAGGTAAACAGAAATTTTCATAAACTTCTTAAGGATGAATTGGAAATTTCCTGGAAAGAATGTGGTACTATCTAGCAAAATTAAAAGTGTGCTTGCCTTATAACCCAGAAGGTCCATTTCTAGGTACATAGTTTATTTTTAAAAATAAATAAAAGCACCAAACAACAAAAAACCAAAACTCTGAGCTGTGTGCAAAATGGTACGTGCATGAAAATATTCAAGATAGCTCTGTTTATAATTGCCCCAAGTCAGAAATGACCTAAAAGTTCAGTGAAAGGAATAAGGTAGATGAAATATGGGATTATTATAAGGCAAAATAACACACACACACACACACACACACACACACAAATGAACTAGAGCCATAGTATCCGAATGGATGATTTTCAAGTACTACATTCAGTGAAAAGCAAGCTACAGAAAGAAAGTAATATTATTTTCTTTATGTAAATTTAAAGTACAATGCATGTGAGTGCATGGAAACATGCATCATGAATAAGCTCACTGATGTTAGTAACTTCCACGTGGACTGGAATGCTGTGGATCAAATTCACCAGCACGATGCCTTCTGGATAGGGAAAGAGAAATGGTACAGAGATGGTGCTTTCAGTTTTGAATACCACCAATAATGAAGTAATACTAACATGCGTTTTATTTGTTCAGTGCTTTCTGCATAGTGTCCTGTTTAATTTCATAATAAGTCCATGGGGGTAATACTTATTAATATCCCTTTTCAATTCTTTTCAAATATTTTATTTCTTGTATAGGTACACACAAGAGCATGGACACATTTTAAATCTAAAGCTGTTTTGGAAACACAAGTTTTTAAATGTTTTATTATTTCTATATATTTCTCTATTTTTGCTTCTTTTTAATACATCAGATTGCATTCCAAGGCTGATGCATTTCTATTTTAACAAATCCTAAGTTTTCTTCTCTGCTTTAACTCACATACACTATTTTTTAAAAAAAATTCTGGGTACAATTCACGTGCCAGTTGTCCAGTGGAACTTCTCTCTCTGATTCAATTTGGCAACAAAGATGAAAAATCAATGCTTTCTATGTTAAAAAAAAACCTAAGGTAATACCACACTACTTCTTTGCATAACCGTGATAATCTCCACTTGTCGTAGCCACCAATATGCACAACTACTTGCGTCTGCTTTTTAGCAGAACTCCTAAAAACTATATAAATTAGGTTTAATTTCTTAAGCCATGCTATCAGGAATCACCACTTCTCGCTCAGAAGCAATCCCCATATCATATT
>NW_007217076.1:0-657 GCF_000164805.1 Carlito syrichta
TGAATAAGTTCTCCTCTCCCCAGTGGTTGTTGTTGGAGGCTTTGTCAAAGATGAGTTGGTAGGAATTGAGGCCTTGCTTCCGGAATCTCTAGCCTGTTCCGTTGGTCTATATGCCTGTTCTTGTACCCTTACCAGGCTGTTTTGATTACCATAGCCTTACAGTAAAATTTGAAGTCTGGAAGTGTGATACCTCCTGCTTTGTTTTGTTTTGTTTTGGTTTTTGGTTTTTGTTGTTTTGCTAAGGATTGTTCTGGCTATTCGTGATCCTTTATATTTCCATATGAATTTCTATATTGTCATTTCCAGGTCTGAGAAGAATAATGTTAGTAATTTAATGGGTATTGTGTTGAATCTGTAGATTGCCTTTGGTAAGATGGACATCGTAACAATGTTGATTCTTCCTATCCATGAGCAGGGAATATTTTTTCATTGTTTGTGTCTTGGATTTCTTGAGCAGTGTTTAGTAAGTTCTCATTGTAAAGGTCTTTCACTTCTCTGGTTAGGAAGATGCCGAGGTATATCTTTTTTTTTTTTGCCATTGAGAATGGGATTGTGCTTTTTATTTGGTTCTCTGCTGGCTTGTTGTTGGTGTATAACAATGCAACTGTCTTTTGCACATTTATTTTGTACTCCGAGACTTTGCCAAAGTCCTTTATC
>NW_007217077.1:0-945 GCF_000164805.1 Carlito syrichta
CTGGGGGCTCCAAGCTTCTCCTGGGAGCCAAGTTGGGTCAACCACGTGGTCCTAAGATACTTCCTTCCCCAAATAAGTAAACAATGTTTAATGGTTTTTATTTTGTTGTGTTTCTGAGACAGAATTTCACTCTTTCACCTAGGCTGGAATGCCTCAAACTCCTGGGCTCAGGCAATCCTCCAGCTTCAGCCTCCCAAGTAGCTGGAATGACAAGGAGATACCACTGAGTCCAGCTAATTTTTCTAATTTTTTTTTTTTCATAAAGACAGGGTCTCGCTTTTTTGCCCAGGCTGCTCTTGAACTTCTGGCCTCAAGTTATCCTCCCACCTTCCCTCCCAAAGTTCTGGGATTACAGGTGTGAGCCACTGGGCCTGACCATTAAATATATTTTTACAACATGGAATTTTAAAAGCTCTGTAGTCCCTCTGATATATAACTTTACCCCCAGATTTTATTAACAAGACTAGTGTGTTTCTTTTTAATTTTCCATGACTCCTTTCTGTGAGACCATAGCCCTTTCAGGTCAGCCTACAACTGGAATGCTTCGGAGTAGCACTCAAATACCTGTAGGTTTCTTTTCTTTGCCTGCTATGATCCCTTTTCCCCTCAGTTACATACTTAAGTTTTTGAACTATAGTAATTTTTTTAATGCCCTGCATTTATACAATGAAATGTTATTTATCAACAAAAAGAAATGAAGTGTTAATGCATGCTACAAGCGGATAGACCCTGAAAACCAGTTACCGAGGACCACATGTTTGTGATTCTAGTGATACGAAATGCCCAGGATAGATACATCCATGGAGACAGAAAAGAGGCCCGTGGTTTCCTGGGGCTGGGGGAGATGGAGAAATTGGAGAGTTATGGCTCAAAGGCATTGGGTTGCTTTCTGGGGTAATGAAAATGCTCTAAGATGGCTTGTGGTGGTGAGCGCACAACTCTGTG
>NW_007217078.1:0-727 GCF_000164805.1 Carlito syrichta
ACAACTGGAATGCTTCGGAGTAGCACTCAAATACCTGTAGGTTTCTTTTCTTTGCCTGCTATGATCCCTTTTCCCCTCAGTTACATACTTAAGTTTTTGAACTATAGTAATTTTTTTAATGCCCTGCATTTATACAATGAAATGTTATTTATCAACAAAAAGAAATGAAGTGTTAATGCATGCTACAAGCGGATAGACCCTGAAAACCAGTTACCGAGGACCACATGTTTGTGATTCTAGTGATACGAAATGCCCAGGATAGATACATCCATGGAGACAGAAAAGAGGCCCGTGGTTTCCTGGGGCTGGGGGAGATGGAGAAATTGGAGAGTTATGGCTCAAAGGCATTGGGTTGCTTTCTGGGGTAATGAAAATGCTCTAAGATGGCTTGTGGTGGTGAGCGCACAACTCTGTGAATATGCAAAAAGCCACTGAATTGTGCAGGTTAAAGGGTGAATGGTATGGTATGTGAATTGTAGCTTCATACAACCATTTTTTTTAAAACCTTGCTTTTCTGTCATTCTAGATCAACCGAGGCCTCTGTGACTTTTCTGTAGAGTCACTTGGGAACTTTTCTCCCCAAGAGAAAAAGAGTCACACAGAACATGTATATGTAAGAAAGCAGAAGCCTCCATGAGTATTTTCCTGTGTCAGGAAGGAGGGGTGTTCCATTTTAGTTTAGAAACGATGACTGTGTGCCACACCGGGGACGCCGGCACAGACATCA
>NW_007217079.1:0-776 GCF_000164805.1 Carlito syrichta
TCAGCACTAACCAGAATTAAGCTCTTGGGAGCTCAAAACATAAAAACTTTGAGACTGGATGAAACACAAGCTAACTTTAGAAAGCTCATTGCTCCCATTCTTCCACAAACTGCAGTTTGGCTTTCACACAACTTATAATTTCAAACTCGTGTCACATCTAAGAGCCTTAGTATTGGTCACAGGCTTCTGGGTCATGATCTTAGGATTTATTGAAGGTGTAAATTGTAGAATATAGTTTTAGAAGACAGCCATTTTGTTGAAAGAATGCAGCCGGGTTACTTGCAGGTAGCCCACTGTGAACTTTGGACTGGGCCACATTCCAAACATTCTGGGATGGGCCACTTTCATTTGTAAAGTAAATACTTAAGCTTCTATAGAACTGTTTAACTTGGCATAAATCAATCAGCTTAGGATGAGAAAGATTTATAGAATATGTCAGTCACAGATTAGGTTATCGTTTGTTATGGGGTTTTAAGATTATCATATGAAAAGGGTTTAAAGGCAATCATTGATTAAGTTTTCATGGATTAAGGTTTCTGGTGGGTTGGGGACTCCCCTCCCATGTCTGACTTTGTGTATAAAAGACCCGTTGTAATTCCCAATAACACACACATCGTTTCTGCACTAGACCGGAGTCCAGTCTCTTTCTCTCTCTTTCTCTCTTCTTCCCCTCCAATTGCTGATGCCATCTCCACCTTTGGGGTACCCTGAACCCGGCTGGAGCAGGACTCCAGCAGGAGGGCACTGGCAGCAGAGGCTGTGGAGGGAGTCCAATG
>NW_007217080.1:0-716 GCF_000164805.1 Carlito syrichta
CCCAGGCTGGTCTCGAACCCCTGAGCTCAGGCAATTCTCTCGTCTCTGCCTCCCAAAGTGCAGGGATTACAGGCATGAGCCACTGTACCCATCACTACAGATATTTTTAAGCAAATTCTGCAAGGTGCATCAGAATCAGAGGAGGTCGGGCATCTAGTTCTGGCTGTTAGTTCAGGTCTTGACTTGGACACTACACTAAGCCATGAGGTGATCTCCAGCTTTTTGTGTCTCATTTTGTGCAACTGCTAAATGAGAGATTTGGACTAGCTGATTTTTAAGGTCCTTTGTGCGATATTAACATTCTATAACTCTATAATAACAGCTTCTTTACAACTTTAAAAGGTTTGGAACACTTAATGGAGGAAGAATAGCTGATATTTATTTGTTATTAGGAGCTGGGATAAATCGTTACCCTGTGGAAGGAGTCACAGGCAGGAAGAAGTGCAGAAAATGACTGATTGTCAGTCCACAGATGATCAGACCTATTCATTGGTACGTGTAAGACATCCTTTGGAAACTTGTGCAGATTTGTGAGTCTACATTGGTAGTAGGGGCAAGAATTATGTCAATATGCCCCAAACCAATTTGCCCAACCCAACTTTCTCACTTGCCTATAGTCCCACTGACTTTCTAGTCACCCTGGCTCAAACCTCAGTGTCATTTTTGACTCCTTGCTTCTTTTATCTGATCATAGCTACAGCTCTCCTAACACCTTG
>NW_007217081.1:0-651 GCF_000164805.1 Carlito syrichta
AGCGGGGACTGAATGAATGGCCGAGCCAATGAGCAGCAAGAGAGACATGCTGGCATGATCAGTGCATCTTCCTCTTAGGAAGAAAGGCTCTCCAGCCCCTCACTGCAGCAGCCAGTCCTGGTCCTTCCAGAAAAGCACAGGATGTAGAGGGTTCAAGTTCACGTCCTAGTGTGCTGCGTGTGCGCTGCAGGGAACCCCTCTCTGCTTCCTCGTCTCTGAGGAGGGGACGTTAATGAGACCTGCACAGTGACTCTGAGACTTTGCTCTTGTTTCCTCTCAGCCTGGAGACTACTCCCGCACTGCGCTGATGCTCAACAGTTCCACAAGTCCAGGAGGACAGTACCAAGGACGTGCACTTGCATCCTCAAGGAAAGGCCAGTTTGCTTGAGCAGGGGGCTATCCCGGCCATGTTGCACTGTGGCCGAGAGGGCAGGGTGGACCATGCAAAGGACGCTGACCCTGCTGGGCATGCCTGGGGGGCGTACAGCTGACCACGCGGAAGGACCCGGGAGAGAAAGCACAGTGACGCCTTCTGCTTGAGACCTGATAAAACGGAGGGTCTTCGGGACATCCTCAGGGTAACTTCCAGGACAGAGCTGGAAAATGAGGTGACCCAGAGAGCGGAGACAGGGAAGAAGCAGTGACCGAGGC
>NW_007217082.1:0-773 GCF_000164805.1 Carlito syrichta
CTTCTCTTACCTGATTTCTCTTCCTTCAATATCACATACCATCTGCCACATCCCTGTACAGTCTGGGAGCCAGGCTCATCTCTCCCAAGAATGCCCTGAGGACAGTTCCCCTACAGATGCTCCCAACAGATCTCATAACCTTTCTTCATTCATGGCCCTCTTTTAGGATTTAAAGACAACTAAAAATCTTTTTCCAGTGTGCATGCCTTTGAGACACACACACACACACACACACACACACACACACACACACACACACACACGCATGCATGCACAATGTAATCCTAGTCCCAGAGTGTTCATATTCCACATATATGGTCTGTGTTTTCCAAGTTAAAACATCTGACTTGCAGGATAAAGATGAAACAGACTAGCCTACCTGTCAAAACACAATGCCCTTTATGATCTGACCCCCAAGGTACCCGCCTCTCTGATTAATTTTTCACTACTATGTTCTACATAAACATTCCACCACTTGAAATTCTTCAGACATACTTTGCTCACTTCAATTGAAGTTAACACTGAGTTTCTGGCTACAGGGTCCTGACATCTATTTCTTGGTGTCTGAGAAGCATATTAATAGGCAGAATATTGTTGATACCTTTGCCAAGTGCTTTAAATGACTTTTGTTGATTTTATTTTTTCCTTCTTTGCTCTTAGTAGTTATTTACCAGTGTATCAGCTTTGAATAGCTTTCATGGCAATATCCCTGGGCAAGGGAAGACTATTCTGTAACATATACAAATCGTGTTATTTGCTGTCTTCTTTTTAAA
>NW_007217083.1:0-1107 GCF_000164805.1 Carlito syrichta
TCTCTCACTGTGATGCTTGGCCTAGTCTGAGAGCTTGGTGAGGAGAGGGGATAGAAACTGAAGAAGCTTTTTCCATGCAAGACTTTATGCTTTGGTCTTGGAAACAGCCGGAAGTTGAGGAGGAATCCCTCCTGGCTACTTTTGCATGTACCCCAATTTTGCTCTGGCTGCTCAAAGATGACCAGCTATGGGGGAAGTGAGGATGAGGTTACCAGAACCTTGACAAGGACATTGGTCATCTGATGATGGCCACAGCTGCACCGAGGGCAGAATGATCTCGCAAGAGGCTTTGTGAGTGAGGCAAAGTCGAGCAGATAGGCTGGTTCTCACAAGAGGAAATACTGGATAATTATTGTCAGGCCTAGCCTTCCTGCCTAAGCAGGTCAGAGTTTTCAGTGAGTAAAACTTAACATGATATGTTTTGAATCCAGAAGTTCTGGAATCCTTAGGGACACTTGAGATGCATGTATTTCTGGTGAAATAATCTTCTCCCCCCAGCCCCCACATTAGGGTTATGCCCAGGACGGGGCACCTGTTGTGACAGGGAGTCTAGAATAACAGAAAGGGGGGGATGGTGTGCTGACGGCTGACTTCACTTCCCCAAGAATGGGGTTTACAAGTGCTCTTTTGTCTGCTGTAACTGTGGCCCTGAATTCCAGTGTTCTAGTGCTCCATTCTTTGCTAATATCACCCCTCCCTCCCAAATAAGTAGCACAAAGGATCAAAGGTAAGGAGGGCTTCCTGCTTCTTTTGAGGACCCATGTATTACCTGATCTCATGTGAATGAGGGGTGGAACCCCTATTCACTTACCTCCAGTATTTTGAGTTATCTTTTTAAAATGCAGGGCGTAATACAAATATACTAATAAATATAAAACACTCATGGCCTCTTGTTTTGTTATCCTGTGTTCAAGCCCCATCTACTCATTCTACTCTTGACTTTTAAGTCATTCATTTCAGAAAGCACATAGTGTATACCTGCTGGATACCAGGCACGGTAATAAGTCAGATTCTTTAAAAAGCTGTTCATTTTGGTGGCTTTAAAATGAAAAAAAAAAAGCCGGGCTCGGTGGCTCAGCCTGTAATCCCACGCCTTTGGGAGGCTGA
>NW_007217084.1:0-873 GCF_000164805.1 Carlito syrichta
AAACTTAACATGATATGTTTTGAATCCAGAAGTTCTGGAATCCTTAGGGACACTTGAGATGCATGTATTTCTGGTGAAATAATCTTCTCCCCCCAGCCCCCACATTAGGGTTATGCCCAGGACGGGGCACCTGTTGTGACAGGGAGTCTAGAATAACAGAAAGGGGGGGATGGTGTGCTGACGGCTGACTTCACTTCCCCAAGAATGGGGTTTACAAGTGCTCTTTTGTCTGCTGTAACTGTGGCCCTGAATTCCAGTGTTCTAGTGCTCCATTCTTTGCTAATATCACCCCTCCCTCCCAAATAAGTAGCACAAAGGATCAAAGGTAAGGAGGGCTTCCTGCTTCTTTTGAGGACCCATGTATTACCTGATCTCATGTGAATGAGGGGTGGAACCCCTATTCACTTACCTCCAGTATTTTGAGTTATCTTTTTAAAATGCAGGGCGTAATACAAATATACTAATAAATATAAAACACTCATGGCCTCTTGTTTTGTTATCCTGTGTTCAAGCCCCATCTACTCATTCTACTCTTGACTTTTAAGTCATTCATTTCAGAAAGCACATAGTGTATACCTGCTGGATACCAGGCACGGTAATAAGTCAGATTCTTTAAAAAGCTGTTCATTTTGGTGGCTTTAAAATGAAAAAAAAAAAGCCGGGCTCGGTGGCTCAGCCTGTAATCCCACGCCTTTGGGAGGCTGAGGTGAGTGGATTGCCTGAGCCCGCGGGTTCGAGACCCGCCTGGGCAGCGAGACCTCATCTCTACAATAAATCAAAAAATCAACTGGGCATGGTAGCGCATGCCTGTAATTCCGGCTACTCGGAAGGCTGATGCGGAATGATCGCCGGAGCCCAGCAGGTCGAGGCTGC
>NW_007217085.1:0-1034 GCF_000164805.1 Carlito syrichta
GCTCTTTTGCTCTCTTCCCTGTGAAGATATAATAATAAGCCAGCAGCCTGCATCCCAGAAAAGGGCCCTGACCAAAACTTGACCATGCTGGAACCCTGATCTTGGACTTCCAGTCTCTAGAACTGTAAGACATAAATTTCTCTTGTTGATAAGCCACCCATTTTATAATACTTTTTACTACAGTCAGAACTGACTGAGACATTCTCCCTCCCTAATCTCATTGAAATTATAGAAATGAATAAAGATGTACAAGCTTTGGGACACAGGAAAGGGTGCACTCAGAAAGAAAATAGATTGGACTAGATCAGGGCTTCTTAACTCGACTCTACTAATGCTTTGGACTTGGATAATTCTTTGTTGTGGGGCTGTTCTGTGCACTGTGGAATGTTTACCAGCATCCCTGGCCTCTGTGCACTAAATACCAGTGACTCTCACCCTAAGTTGTGACAATCCAAAACATCTTCAAATATTGCCAAATGTTCAGTGGGGGGAGAAATTGCCCCCAGTTGAGAACCACTTGATTTTGTGGGCCAAGAGAACTGAAACCCAAAACACGTGCAGGAGGAGACTGCTACCGAGGGAGAAGCCTTTCAGAAATTTCAGAGTAAAAAATACCTAGAGTATGCATGGGTGTGGAGGTGGTATGCAAGGTGAACAAGAAAGAAGGAATGTCTGCAGACTATCTGGGATAGCCACAGCCGCTCTTGGCCATAGGGACTGGCTAACTACAAGGGATTTGCCCCCAAACCAAAGCTCTAGAACTACTGTACAAAGTGCAGGATCTGTGAGGTGGGGCTACTCGTTTAGATGTTGAGGCTAGAAAGAGAAGCAGAGGCTGAAACATCTACCATAGCATGGATGGAAGGAGAAACCAAAAGGCAGCTCCTCTCAGAACTAAAATAAAGGCCCCCAGAACACAGTCAGCCTTCCTTGGAAATGGTGAGGCCTCTAGTCTTTGGACCAACACCCTACCCTGCATTGCTTGCTTCTACCAAAGCCCTTCAATTCCAGGGAAAGGCTTATAAAAGAAAGGA
>NW_007217086.1:0-1589 GCF_000164805.1 Carlito syrichta
TTCTCCCTCCCTAATCTCATTGAAATTATAGAAATGAATAAAGATGTACAAGCTTTGGGACACAGGAAAGGGTGCACTCAGAAAGAAAATAGATTGGACTAGATCAGGGCTTCTTAACTCGACTCTACTAATGCTTTGGACTTGGATAATTCTTTGTTGTGGGGCTGTTCTGTGCACTGTGGAATGTTTACCAGCATCCCTGGCCTCTGTGCACTAAATACCAGTGACTCTCACCCTAAGTTGTGACAATCCAAAACATCTTCAAATATTGCCAAATGTTCAGTGGGGGGAGAAATTGCCCCCAGTTGAGAACCACTTGATTTTGTGGGCCAAGAGAACTGAAACCCAAAACACGTGCAGGAGGAGACTGCTACCGAGGGAGAAGCCTTTCAGAAATTTCAGAGTAAAAAATACCTAGAGTATGCATGGGTGTGGAGGTGGTATGCAAGGTGAACAAGAAAGAAGGAATGTCTGCAGACTATCTGGGATAGCCACAGCCGCTCTTGGCCATAGGGACTGGCTAACTACAAGGGATTTGCCCCCAAACCAAAGCTCTAGAACTACTGTACAAAGTGCAGGATCTGTGAGGTGGGGCTACTCGTTTAGATGTTGAGGCTAGAAAGAGAAGCAGAGGCTGAAACATCTACCATAGCATGGATGGAAGGAGAAACCAAAAGGCAGCTCCTCTCAGAACTAAAATAAAGGCCCCCAGAACACAGTCAGCCTTCCTTGGAAATGGTGAGGCCTCTAGTCTTTGGACCAACACCCTACCCTGCATTGCTTGCTTCTACCAAAGCCCTTCAATTCCAGGGAAAGGCTTATAAAAGAAAGGAAATTAAAAGACTGCAGAAGACATGCAGTCCATCTATTAATACTGTTGAATTTATTAATTTGTTTATGAACCAGGAGTGGTCAACAAAAAATTATTAGGTATTTGATGAAATCAATAAGTACAAAAGAAAGAAAGATAAATGAAAATCAACAATCAAATATTTCATCTATTAATCAGGTGAATGCAAATTAATACACAAGGATATACAAATTAAACCATATTATTTTTACTTATTAGGCAAAAATAAAAAGCATGGTAACATCCAGTGCTGGTAAAGCTGTGAGGAAATGGAAACTCTCATATACTGTCTCTGGGAGAATAAAAATCTTTTGGGAAGTCAATTTAGCAATACCCATCAAAGTAAAAAATGCATAAACTCTTTAACCCAGAAATTCTTCTTCTAGAAAATGTCCTGCAAAAGTGTTCATGTACATACTGAAATACAGGGGACTGACAATGAAGTTTGCGAGCTCATCCTAGAAAAAGTGCTACATACCTCATTGCTGAACATCACTATATTCACCTTCAAAGTAATCCTCTTGGGAAGCTATGCACTGATGCCTTTGCCTAGTCCACCCATCAAAGGAATTTTGGAACTCTTTTTCTGAAATGGCCATCAGAGCTGTCATAATATTACCCTTTGAGGTCCTGAATGTCATAAAGATATCTTCCTTACAATATTTTCTTTATCTTCTGGTAAAGAAAAAAGTCACTGGAGGCCAGATCAGGTGAGTAGGGAGGGTGTTCCAATACAGTT
>NW_007217087.1:0-466 GCF_000164805.1 Carlito syrichta
AGACCTAATGAGAGCAAGCCTACAGGCTAGTGAATTGCAGCAGAAAGAACCTGGAATAGAAACCATAGAACTAGGTCCAGGTTTCTCCATTATGAGATGTCAGACATGTCAAACAACTTTACCCAAAGAGAAGTCTGACCTTTGTCCTCAGCTCTTGGAAGGTGATGGACGCTAAGCCCTTAGAATATCCTGCTCGAGAAGAAGGTTTTTGCTTACCTAAGTGCCATGGACCACACCAGATAGCTTAATAATGTGGGAACTTTGAGCCACAATGTATGAGCTCACCTTCCAGAGGGACTGGAAATCAAGGGTCACCCATGTGGGAAGTCAACCATATCTGTGGACAGGTCCCAATAGAAACTATGGACATTAAGGCTCAGTGAGATTCCTTGCTTGGCAGTACCCTGTGCACATTGTCACACAATTGCCAGGACAAGTCAGCACTGTTTACAGCTCCACTGGGAGA
>NW_007217088.1:0-761 GCF_000164805.1 Carlito syrichta
AAGGTGATGGACGCTAAGCCCTTAGAATATCCTGCTCGAGAAGAAGGTTTTTGCTTACCTAAGTGCCATGGACCACACCAGATAGCTTAATAATGTGGGAACTTTGAGCCACAATGTATGAGCTCACCTTCCAGAGGGACTGGAAATCAAGGGTCACCCATGTGGGAAGTCAACCATATCTGTGGCCAGGTCCCAATAGAAACTATGGACATTAAGGCTCAGTGAGATTCCTTGCTTGGCAGTACCCTGTGCACATTGTCACACAGTTGCCAGGACAAGTCAGCACTGTTTACAGCTCCACTGGGAGAGGAAAGCTGGAATACTCACACACACACACACACACACACACACATTACATAACTGCAATTATATGTATAATAGCACAAAAAAGTGGAAGAACACAGAATTAAGTTAAATATAAAAATAGATTCTGAAGTGTTAAAAGGCATATAGTAAGTCTGCCACTATAAAAATAACACAAAAATATTGAAAAAATTATTTAAAAGATTTAAAATGTTACGCTAAAAATATTTATTTAACTAAAAGAAAACAATAGAGGAGAACAGTGAGAAAATATGTATGAGGTATATAGAAACAAAAAGTAGAATGTCAAGTGTAAGTTCAACTACATTAATACTAATATTAAATGTGAATAAATTAAACAATATAATCAAAGGCAGAGATAAAAAAACAAAACCCAACTATATGCTATTTACAGTAACATACTTTAAATTAAAGATACAAATAGGTTAAAAGTAAAA
>NW_007217089.1:0-605 GCF_000164805.1 Carlito syrichta
CAAGACCGCTAGGATGTGTTCGGAGTCGTAGACCCCATTTTCCTCCCCCTTTTGCCTTGCAGCACAAACAACCTAAAGGAACTCTGCTGGCCTAAGCTGAAGGCTCTGTGACTGTGACAGGCATGCCTCACTCTAGAAACCCTTTGTTCCTGTTTCCCGTAAACTGCGGTTTCGGCTTAGGTATTAGATATAATTCAAACTCAGGTCACATTTGGGAGCCTTTTATATGGTACAAGCCTCTTTATAAGATTTTAAAGTATATTTGTAGAATTAGTATATACTTATGGAGAGCTGTTTTCAGCTTTTCAATGGTATAAATGACTATCTAGAGTTATCAGAAATGGCTCAGCACAGAGTTTGGGCTGGGCCACATTCCTGAGAGCCCAGCATGTACTTTAGACTGGGCTGCATTCTTTTAGGCCAACTTTAACTACAGTTAATGTAAGGTCTTTTTTCTACCTATTATAGAAATTGAATTTATTTTATTCATAGAAGGTATTGCAGAATATGTCATACTACATCAAGGAATCATGTTAGTTCAAGCATAATCAATCATGATATTTTTAGGTTTAATAAGAATATAGTTAACTTTAGAAATTTCATTG
>NW_007217090.1:0-803 GCF_000164805.1 Carlito syrichta
GGGAGCCTTTTATATGGTACAAGCCTCTTTATAAGATTTTAAAGTATATTTGTAGAATTAGTATATACTTATGGAGAGCTGTTTTCAGCTTTTCAATGGTATAAATGACTATCTAGAGTTATCAGAAATGGCTCAGCACAGAGTTTGGGCTGGGCCACATTCCTGAGAGCCCAGCATGTACTTTAGACTGGGCTGCATTCTTTTAGGCCAACTTTAACTACAGTTAATGTAAGGTCTTTTTTCTACCTATTATAGAAATTGAATTTATTTTATTCATAGAAGGTATTGCAGAATAGGTCATACTACATCAAGGAATCATGTTAGTTCAAGCATAATCAATCATGATATTTTTAGGTTTAATAAGAATATAGTTAACTTTAGAAATTTCATTGTCTCCATTTTCTACTATCGTAGTTTTGGCCTTAGTACATTTACAGTTTACATTTAGGTTTTAGAAGCTTTGCTGCTGCTAATCAGCTTTATATATTAGAATTAAGAATTGGAAAACTTTCATAGAAATTAGGATAGATATATAGGACTTTGGAATAGCCATTTTGTTAAGAGATTGTAGTCTATTGTTCCAAAAGGTGGCCCACCGTGGACCTTGGACTGGGCCACGTCCTGTAGGGCCCAGTGTGATCTTTGGACTGGGCCACATTCTTTAGAAATTGGCTTAAGCTATAATTAAGAGCTTCCGTAGCATTGTGTAAGTAGTAAAGTTTAAGATAGTCATCATGGGTTTTGTGTGAGCTCTAGAAGTTATTGATTATCAGAGCATCATTAGCTAGTAAGGATTGTTACAC
>NW_007217091.1:0-1859 GCF_000164805.1 Carlito syrichta
TCTTAGTGGCAGAAGATGGCCTGGCCAACTCTGGTCCTTTGTACATTTTTATAGACTCTGAAAGCACTGACAATATTCTGGTCTCTGACCAGTGGCAACAATGCCACTCTCTTATCCAAGGTTACCCTCTTTGGGGTAAGGAGCACTGGTAATTTCTCATCTCACAGGGATACATAATTTATAAAATCAAGATTACCCCATGTCTCTGTACATGCTAAAATCACAATACTGGACTTCAGAGTTCCAGATTATACAGCTATGGCTCAATTCCTATTAAGGTATGCCATGACCATTGTAATGTAAACTCTTTCTCCAATTACTATCAGGCTGAGTGGGGTTCAGACTCTTTCCAAAGACTTTCCAATTCTTAACTGCTTGCTGAACCTTACCTTTTCATTATTTCTCTTCACTAGGTCCTTGAAAGCTCCTTGAGGCCCAGTCAAAACATGTCTTTGAACAACCAGCATGATTCCTTTCCTCTGTTTTTTTTTTTGGTGGCAGTTACGAGGCTATTGCCTGTACTTCTCCTATTAGCCAATACAGGTCAAAACTGTGAGCCAGATAACAGTTATGACTTTGAGTTGTAAAGATGGGCTATAGATGGTCTCTCCAGCAGTGTGTGTTGCTGCATCCTGTCTCAGAAAGGCAGTGAATACTCACTGCTGAAGGAGAACTTCAAATGTCTGCAGTCCTGCAAGTTCCTCAGTTTAACTCAATATGTGTCTCTTTTACAGTTTTAAACAGAATAATTTAAACAAAATATATTTAAACAAAATAATCACCAGAATGAGAGATCCCAGAGAAGTGACACGTTTGCAAACAATGCTCAACTCAGAAGCACTATATATCAATCCTGTATGTAAACACATGCATATATTTACATGCACACACCTATACATACTGTACATATATTTATAATAATATATATATAGTCTATTACAGCTTTGGAGAGAGTGCACATTGGGCAACGTCAGTGGTAGAATAAGTACTGACAATCTCCACGCTAGCTCTCACTGGTTAAGACAAAACAATGAGACTCAGGATACATATACACACACACACTATATATATATATATATATCTATTTGTATATATATGTAATACTATATAGGATATGTATATATATATATACATATATATATATAGTCTATTACAGTTGTGACACACAACCCATTACAGAATTTCTCTGTCCATATATATGTCTATACACACACACACACACACACACACAGTAGTAGAGTAAACTGCTTATGTACATATTAGAATAATTTTAGGCTGTTATTTCAGAAACACATAATGTTAGAGCTAATCATCACGGCTGTAAGATACTGTTAAAAATGGTGTGTGTATTTTGTTTAGAGAAGAACAGTCCTCAGGGTTTTAAATACTGTTAATTTGGCATGCTCTGTTTAACACTAGTCCCATCAGATGGTCTGGGAGAAAAGGTTTCATGTATTATATTTGGGAGACATGCCAACAGGATTACCTCTTAAAGATTTTCTGTGTACCTTTAGTAAGAAATAAGCTCTGAGAAAACTCTCAGTAAAGAAATCTGTTTAATATTATGTAATTAAATTCTAGTGTTTTTTCCTATTTTTGTTCATTAATAGTTTTATTCTTATTAATTCAACAGATATTTAGCCGAGGGTCTGCCAAGTTTTCCAGATCCAGGGACGCAGCAGTGAATAACACAGATAAGGTGTTTGCTCTCAGAAGCTGATATCATGCAACCTTAAATTTTGTCCCTAAATAATCACAATTAACATCCCATGATACATGTGCTCCATGCCACATAGCTTCAAGTTACTTGACAAGCTCTCAGACAGATTTTGCGTTTTCATTAGAATGCCTCCAGCCAC
>NW_007217092.1:0-337 GCF_000164805.1 Carlito syrichta
AATATCCTTGATGAACATAGATGCTAAAATTCTCAACAAGATCCTAGCAAACTGGATCCAACAACGTATCTCAAAAATCATCCACCATGACCAAGTAGACTTCATCCCCAGGATACAGGGTTAGTTCAACATTCGCAAGACCATAAATATAATGAAATACATCAACAGACATAAAAACAAAAACCACATGATTATATCATTAGACATGGGAAAAGTTTTTGATAAAATCCAGCACCCCCTCTTGAATAAAAATCCTTGAACATCTAAGCATAGATGGAACATACCTCAAAATAGTAAGAGCCATCTACGAGAAATCCACAGTCAGCATATTGCTAAA
>NW_007217093.1:0-531 GCF_000164805.1 Carlito syrichta
CTGTGTTTCCCAGGCTGATCTTGAACTTCTGACCTTAAGCAATCCTCCTGCCTTGGCCTCCCAAATTGCTGGGGTTACAGGAGTGAGCCATATCACCCAAACACATATTATTATCTCTGACAGGCCGCTTTCCAGCTACCATAGCAGAGTTGAAGAGTTGCCATAGAGTCCTTTGGCCTGCAATCCTAATATATTTACTATTTGGCCCTTTATGGACAAAACTTGCCAGCCCCTGATTTAAAACGTTGATGGTAGCTTCCTGTTGGATACCATTTTGCAAGGTGCCGGAAGGGCTGGTCGGGCACTAGGGTCTCTCCTCACCTCAGACAGCATGTCTTGGTCCTCCAGTGTCAAAGCCACTGGGAGAGGTGAAACTGTCTTTGAAAAACATCCGAAGCCCGGCTTGGTGGCTCAGCCTGTAATCCCGCACCTTTGGGAGGCTGAGGTGAGTGGATTGCCTGAGCCCGCGGGTTCGAGACCCGCCTGGGCAGCGAGACCTCATGTCTACAATAAATCAAAAAATCAGCTGGG
>NW_007217094.1:0-769 GCF_000164805.1 Carlito syrichta
AGTTTCTTTCCAGAAACTCACAATACATGTTAGTATATTAGGGGTGCCGAGATGTCCTCAGAAAATGTCTCAGAAGAGACCTCAGAAAATAGACTAGTTTTACTTTGTTTAACAAGCCACAAATTCTTCCTGTTGTTATATTTCTCAAACATATTTGACCGTTTTAGATTTAACATTTAGTTAAATCCCATTTGAGAAATACACTTCAGGAAATTGTTTTAAAAGAGTTAGAAATTCATATGTACAAGGAAATATTGAGCTGGAAGTATAACTTTAAAGGTGAAAGCCAAAGACAGAAGAAAGGGCCTTTAAATATGCAAAAAGTCTTAGAAATATTTTAAAGATTCTTGCAACACTGAAAGAGCAAACACAAGGAAGTTGGACTTAGATTTAAGTTAGACCAAAGAAAGACCTATATAAGATGCCAGGCTGCTGCACAGTGAATGGGCTGCCTTGGAGCAGGGGCCTCCAACTCCCAGACTGGCACCAGTCTGTGGCCTGTTAGGAACCAGGCCACATAGTGGAAGGTGAGCAGCAGGCAGATGAGAGAAGCTTCATCTGTATTTACAGCCACTCCCCATCACTCTTGCCTTACTACCTGAGCTCCATGTTCTGTCAGATTAGCTGAGGCATTAGATTCTTTTTTTTTTTTTTTTTTTAAACTGGTCTCACTCTGTCCCCCAGGGCTGGGGGGGCAGTGTCATGCTCACGGCCACTGCAGCCTCGACCTGCTGGGCTCAGTGATCCTTCCGCTTCAGCCTTTCAAGTA
>NW_007217095.1:0-789 GCF_000164805.1 Carlito syrichta
GGACTTAGATTTAAGTTAGACCAAAGAAAGACCTATATAAGATGCCAGGCTGCTGCACAGTGAATGGGCTGCCTTGGAGCAGGGGCCTCCAACTCCCAGACTGGCACCAGTCTGTGGCCTGTTAGGAACCAGGCCACATAGTGGAAGGTGAGCAGCAGGCAGATGAGAGAAGCTTCATCTGTATTTACAGCCACTCCCCATCACTCTTGCCTTACTACCTGAGCTCCATGTTCTGTCAGATTAGCTGAGGCATTAGATTCTTTTTTTTTTTTTTTTTTTAAACTGGTCTCACTCTGTCACCCAGGCTGGGGTGCAGTGGCATGCTCACGGCCACTGCAGCCTCGACCTGCTGGGCTCAGGTGATCCTTCCGCTTCAGCCTTTCAAGTAGTTGGAACTACAGGTGTGTGCTACCACGCCTGGCTAAATTTTTTTTTCCATTTGTTGTAGAGATGAGGTCTCGCCAAGTTACCCAGGTTGGTCTTAAACCCCTGGACTCAGGCAATCCTCTTACCTCAACCTCCCAAAGTGCTGGGATTACAGGCTTGAGCTACTGCACTCGGCTTGCATTAGATTCTCATAGGAGTGCACACCCTACTGTGAACTATGCAGGTGAAGGAATCTAGGTTGTACGCTCTTTATGAAAATCTAGTGCTTTATGATCTGAGGTGGAGCAGAGGTGATGATACTAGCACTGGGGGAGTGACTGCAAATACAGATTAACAGCAGTGAGATTTGACTGCACAGAGACCATAATAAATCACTTTCTTGGAAATTCAAATCAAAACCCT
>NW_007217096.1:0-686 GCF_000164805.1 Carlito syrichta
GAATTATGGTATCTGAAATACAAGTTTCGTGTAACAGTGCTCATGTTTACTATCCAAGCCACATTCTGACATTTACTGTTCTGTCCTTTTTATTTTATTTCATTGAATACAACATACCAAAAACCTCACTTGTCATGCTTGCTGTTACTGGATCACAGCTTGAAGTTTGAAAAACTCTGCCCTAGCCAGTTTGGTCTTTTTTTGTTTATCAAATGCATCAAACCCGTTCCTGCCCCAGGATCTTTGCAAAGGCTGTTCCTTCTGCCCTTTCCTGTTTGTTGCATGGCTCCTCATCATCCTGTAGTTTCAGCTTAAATGTCACCTTGGAGAAGCCCTCATTGACCCCCATCTAAGTAAGTACCTACCTATCTCATCTTACTCTTTTGTACTAGGTCCTATTTTTCCCCTTCATAGGATTTGTCTGTAATCATGTACTTATTTATTTCCTATCTTCCCTCACGAAGATGAAGGTACAGTCAAGGATGTCTGTATCGGTCCATAATATGCTCTCAAAAAATTCTCGTCAGCTGAACAAATACTGTGGTTTTAGAGCAGCTTCATCTTGGGAAATGCCTGTATGTATTTATTTCAAGGTCAATGTAGGATTTTCTGAATCTCAGCAGCTTTCAATAAAAACGCACACACACAAAGTCCCTACTTTGTCCTGACTATTTTGTGTGTGTGTG
>NW_007217097.1:0-687 GCF_000164805.1 Carlito syrichta
GTGGCTTTGATTTGCGTTTCTCTAATCATTAATCATATGGAACATTTTTTCATATGTTTGTTGGCTACTTGTAGTAATGTAGCTGCAGCTGGACAGCATTATTCTAAGTAAATTAACACAGAAATAGAAAACAAAATATGGATGATCTCACTTATAAGTAGGAGCTAACCACTGGGCACACATGGGCTTAAGGATGGGAACAATAGACACCGGGGACTCCTAAAGGAGAGAGGGACAAGGGTTGAAAAACTACTCATTGAATACCATGCTCACTATTTGGTTGATGGACTCAACAGAAGTCTAAACTTCACCATCACACAATATACCCATGTAACCAACCTGCACCTGTACCTACACATGTGTATTGTCTCTTTGTGTCCAATCATATTGAAAATAAATTAGGTGCCTCCTAAAGCTCTTTTAGCTCTGTAAGGTCATTGAATAACATTTAATGAGAGGGATAGATAGAAGATATAACACGGCTGTACTATATGTTCATTCAAACCAGAAAGAAATTGGAAAACTTGGGTTCATTTTGGAAAATCTAAGAACATGGGAAAATCTGCCTAATTGAGTGTGTATTCACCATAGGGAAAATATCCTAGATTTTTATCATGATTTTTATTAAAGTATCCTATTTATGGAAAGAACATTTAAGATTATCTAATATAGCCGGGCTTGGTGGCT
>NW_007217098.1:0-630 GCF_000164805.1 Carlito syrichta
GCATTATTCTAAGTAAATTAACACAGAAATAGAAAACAAAATATGGATGATCTCACTTATAAGTAGGAGCTAACCACTGGGCACACATGGGCTTAAGGATGGGAACAATAGACACCGGGGACTCCTAAAGGAGAGAGGGACAAGGGTTGAAAAACTACTCATTGAATACCATGCTCACTATTTGGTTGATGGACTCAACAGAAGTCTAAACTTCACCATCACACAATATACCCATGTAACCAACCTGCACCTGTACCGACACATGTGTATTGTCTCTTTGTGTCCAATCATATTGAAAATAAATTAGGTGCCTCCTAAAGCTCTTTTAGCTCTGTAAGGTCATTGAATAACATTTAATGAGAGGGATAGATAGAAGATATAACACGGCTGTACTATATGTTCATTCAAACCAGAAAGAAATTGGAAAACTTGGGTTCATTTTGGAAAATCTAAGAACATGGGAAAATCTGCCTAATTGAGTGTGTATTCACCATAGGGAAAATATCCTAGATTTTTATCATGATTTTTATTAAAGTATCCTATTTATGGAAAGAACATTTAAGATTATCTAATATAGCCGGGCTTGGTGGCTCAGCCTGTAATCCCGTGCCTTTGGGAGGCTGAGGTGAG
>NW_007217099.1:0-678 GCF_000164805.1 Carlito syrichta
CGCTAACCACTGGGCACACATGGGCTTAAGGATGGGAACAATAGACACCGGGGACTCCTAAAGGAGAGAGGGACAAGGGTTGAAAAACTACTCATTGAATACCATGCTCACTATTTGGTTGATGGACTCAACAGAAGTCTAAACTTCACCATCACACAATATACCCATGTAACCAACCTGCACCTGTACCTACACATGTGTATTGTCTCTTTGTGTCCAATCATATTGAAAATAAATTAGGTGCCTCCTAAAGCTCTTTTAGCTCTGTAAGGTCATTGAATAACATTTAATGAGAGGGATAGATAGAAGATATAACACGGCTGTACTATATGTTCATTCAAACCAGAAAGAAATTGGAAAACTTGGGTTCATTTTGGAAAATCTAAGAACATGGGAAAATCTGCCTAATTGAGTGTGTATTCACCATAGGGAAAATATCCTAGATTTTTATCATGATTTTTATTAAAGTATCCTATTTATGGAAAGAACATTTAAGATTATCTAATATAGCCGGGCTTGGTGGCTCAGCCTGTAATCCCGTGCCTTTGGGAGGCTGAGGTGAGTGGATTGCCTGAGCCCACGGGTTCGAGAACCGCCTGGGCAGTGAGACCTCATCTCTACAATAAATCAAAAAATCAACTGGGCATGTTAGCACATGCCTGTAATTCTGGCTTCTTG
>NW_007217100.1:0-719 GCF_000164805.1 Carlito syrichta
CGGACAAGGGTTGAAAAACTACTCATTGAATACCATGCTCACTATTTGGTTGATGGACTCAACAGAAGTCTAAACTTCACCATCACACAATATACCCATGTAACCAACCTGCACCTGTACCTACACATGTGTATTGTCTCTTTGTGTCCAATCATATTGAAAATAAATTAGGTGCCTCCTAAAGCTCTTTTAGCTCTGTAAGGTCATTGAATAACATTTAATGAGAGGGATAGATAGAAGATATAACACGGCTGTACTATATGTTCATTCAAACCAGAAAGAAATTGGAAAACTTGGGTTCATTTTGGAAAATCTAAGAACATGGGAAAATCTGCCTAATTGAGTGTGTATTCACCATAGGGAAAATATCCTAGATTTTTATCATGATTTTTATTAAAGTATCCTATTTATGGAAAGAACATTTAAGATTATCTAATATAGCCGGGCTTGGTGGCTCAGCCTGTAATCCCGTGCCTTTGGGAGGCTGAGGTGAGTGGATTGCCTGAGCCCACGGGTTCGAGAACCGCCTGGGCAGTGAGACCTCATCTCTACAATAAATCAAAAAATCAACTGGGCATGGTAGCACATGCCTGTAATTCTGGCTTCTTGGAAGGCTGAGGTGAAGTATCGCCGGAGCCCAGCAGGTCAAGGCTGCGGTGGCTGGGAGCGGCCACTGCACTCCAGTCTGGGAGACAGAGTGAGACTCCACTCAAAAAAAA
>NW_007217101.1:0-2047 GCF_000164805.1 Carlito syrichta
CAAAGTACTCTCCATGGGATGCAATACACCTATCGAGATGCTTTTTCCACTGCTCAAAACAGTTTTGAACTTGTCCCTTTAGATGCCTTTTAGTGCCTCTGCTGTTTTTTTGTTTCACCTCTTCCATATTGGCAAAACATTTCCCTGTGAGGACTTTTTTCATCCAGGGAAACAAACAAAAAGTCGCTTGGGGCAAGTTTGGGTAACTAGGGAGGGTGGGATGGGGGTCATGTTGTTTTTGGTCAAAAACTGCTGAACTCTCAGCGGGGTGTGGGCAGATGTGTTGTCATGGTGGAAGAACCAGTTACAACACAGGACGTTTCTTCCACAAATCATGACGCAACTTCCAAAACGTCCAAATAAACATTTTGGTTGACCATTTGATCTGGAGGAACAAATTCCAAGTGTACTACAAGGGGCCCATCCTCAAAAGATAATTCCAGTTTTGGGGAGGTGGCCCCCTTTTGTACAGTTATGTACTCATGACTCCATCCAGTGCTAGTGTATGGACATATATAACAGGGGACCCCTGGGTCTGAGGGTTCAAGAACAAATGAATCCTGGAAGAAGTGAGAATGGAGGATACATCCAAAGGCTGAATGGGAGTTAATGGGATGAAAGTACCAGAGTGAGGGGAACTTCCAGGACAAAGTAAAATCTTTGCAGAAGGAGAGAAAAGCTTTCTTCCAGCTCTTCAAGTGGAAAGATATATGATTTAGTTGAAGAATTGGAAGAAGGGGGCAATGGTGGCAGAAATAGCTGAAAAGCTGGGCAAGGGACCAGTTCAAGACCGGCCTTTGGAGTCCCAGTGGGGGGTGCTGCCTTTTCCTTTAGGCAGTCCTAAGCCCTGTAAGGATTTTAGTTCACAGAGTGGCACAATTAGGCTTATGTCTTAAAAGATTCTGTAACTCAGCCATTCTTAAATCTGGCTCATATTAGAATTATCCAAGGGGTTTAAAAAAATACTGTTGCCTGTTTGCCATCCCATTCCAATAGAATCAAAACCTCTTCAGGGCGGGGTGGGGGAGACTATGCCTCTTGTGATTTAAAAAGCTCCCCCCACCCATGATTCTAACATAAAGCCAGGCTTGAGAACCACAGATACAAATGTTGCAGATGTGGCTTGGTAGAAGCACCTGTCCTAGAGTGGTCCCAGCGTGACTCAGTATGATTCAGTATGACTCAAGGTCATTACCCCAAACCTAATATTTTCACGGATTACATCAATAGAGGTATATTTCCTGAATGAGAGCAGGGGTTGTTTCTCCTCCCTCTGTGTAGACCCAGCACACCTGGAAAGTTTATCTACTTCTCAACATGACATTCAAGGAAGAAATTAACCAAACTGAAATACTCCACAAAGAAGGAAAACCACATTAAAGACTCAGAATGGGAGATGGTGGAAAGCGTAGAGGGATGAAATATCACCTATTGGGTATAATATTCATAGGTAGGGGCGATGGGCACACCTAAAACCCAGACTTTTTTGCCACTATACAATGCATCCATGTAACTAAAACCTGTTTCTACCATCTTAAGCTATTGAAATAAAAAGCAAAAATTGACTGAGTCTGCTGGCTCAAGCCTGTAATTCCAGCACTTTGGGAGGCCGAGGTGAGAGAATCGCCTGAGCTGGGTTTGAGACCAGCCCAGGCAACATGTTGAGACCTCATCTCTACAATAAATTGAAAATTAGTCTGGCATGGTAGCGCGCGTCTGTAGTTCTGGCTACTTGGAAGCCTGAGGCAAGAGGATTGCTGGAGCCCAACAGGTCGACTCTGGGGTGGCTGTGAGCATGCCACTGTACTCCAGCCTTGACGATGGAGTGAGACTCCAACTCAAAAAAAAAAAAGCAGAAATTATCAATAAATAAAAAAATAAAAAGCATTCGGAGATAGCAATGTAAAAAAAAAAAAAAAAAGCAAACCTGGCATCAAAAGGAATCTAAACCATAATGGGGGAAAATGATCCAAATAGTACCAGATATGTGTAAACTATAGTCAAAATTATCTTTTAAAAAGGATGATACAGAAATCTCTGATATTTA
>NW_007217102.1:0-768 GCF_000164805.1 Carlito syrichta
AATCCTGGAAGAAGTGAGAATGGAGGATACATCCAAAGGCTGAATGGGAGTTAATGGGATGAAAGTACCAGAGTGAGGGGAACTTCCAGGACAAAGTAAAATCTTTGCAGAAGGAGAGAAAAGCTTTCTTCCAGCTCTTCAAGTGGAAAGATATATGATTTAGTTGAAGAATTGGAAGAAGGGGGCAATGGTGGCAGAAATAGCTGAAAAGCTGGGCAAGGGACCAGTTCAAGACCGGCCTTTGGAGTCCCAGTGGGGGGTGCTGCCTTTTCCTTTAGGCAGTCCTAAGCCCTGTAAGGATTTTAGTTCACAGAGTGGCACAATTAGGCTTATGTCTTAAAAGATTCTGTAACTCAGCCATTCTTAAATCTGGCTCATATTAGAATTATCCAAGGGGTTTAAAAAAATACTGTTGCCTGTTTGCCATCCCATTCCAATAGAATCAAAACCTCTTCAGGGCGGGGTGGGGGAGACTATGCCTCTTGTGATTTAAAAAGCTCCCCCCACCCATGATTCTAACATAAAGCCAGGCTTGAGAACCACAGATACAAATGTTGCAGATGTGGCTTGGTAGAAGCACCTGTCCTAGAGTGGTCCCAGCGTGACTCAGTATGATTCAGTATGACTCAAGGTCATTACCCCAAACCTAATATTTTCACGGATTACATCAATAGAGGTATATTTCCTGAATGAGAGCAGGGGTTGTTTCTCCTCCCTCTGTGTAGACCCAGCACACCTGGAAAGTTTATCTACTTCTCAACATGACAT
>NW_007217103.1:0-701 GCF_000164805.1 Carlito syrichta
AAATTTGTTGAATATTGTAATTGTCTCATTAATTAGTGAGGGAAATGCTATGATGGTAAGATTCCAAGAGCGTTTGAAGAGCTCAGTATTTCTAGGTACATTAATAGGAATGTTAGCAGAGATTGCTACATTAGATACAGAACTGGTAATGTCCTAGAGGAAAAAAACCATCATCATATTTGAGGTTATTTTTTTCCACTGGAGAGAAATTATTTGTATCTTTCTCAGATAAAAGTCTCTAGGTTAACATATACCAGGACTAAGTCTGGAAACTTTATTCAATAGCAAAGCATAAGTTCAACAAAGCACATCGCCTTTACATACTTCTTGAAGGGATCAGTTAGACAATTCCCATATATGATGCTGAAAAACTAGGATTATGTTTTGGTCTTGTTTTTCAAGTTTTGGATGATGTTTCTTGACATTGAACTGAGTAGTTTTTCAGGATTTTCTGGCTAGTAATAGTGAAGCTAGGTCTCCAGGTCAGAGCTCTATCTCCGGATACCTCATATTCGAAGGGGATGAGTAGCAAGTCTTTGGGGAGCTACTGGGCAGAGTCATCTGTACCTGTCACCATTGTTCTTCCTATGTCGAAGTCTGAGCTTGGGTTTTTCCAGTGTGTGTGTGTGTTTTTTTTTTAATTGATTACCAAAACATTTGTAAACCACTCAAAATGAACTTATTCGACTTCTCTTCTTTTG
>NW_007217104.1:0-1662 GCF_000164805.1 Carlito syrichta
GGAATGTTAGCAGAGATTGCTACATTAGATACAGAACTGGTAATGTCCTAGAGGAAAAAAACCATCATCATATTTGAGGTTATTTTTTTCCACTGGAGAGAAATTATTTGTATCTTTCTCAGATAAAAGTCTCTAGGTTAACATATACCAGGACTAAGTCTGGAAACTTTATTCAATAGCAAAGCATAAGTTCAACAAAGCACATCGCCTTTACATACTTCTTGAAGGGATCAGTTAGACAATTCCCATATATGATGCTGAAAAACTAGGATTACGTTTTGGTCTTGTTTTTCAAGTTTTGGATGATGTTTCTTGACATTGAACTGAGTAGTTTTTCAGGATTTTCTGGCTAGTAATAGTGAAGCTAGGTCTCCAGGTCAGAGCTCTATCTCCGGATACCTCATATTCGAAGGGGATGAGTAGCAAGTCTTTGGGGAGCTACTGGGCAGAGTCATCTGTACCTGTCACCATTGTTCTTCCTATGTCGAAGTCTGAGCTTGGGTTTTTCCAGTGTGTGTGTGTGTTTTTTTTTTAATTGATTACCAAAACATTTGTAAACCACTCAAAATGAACTTATTCGACTTCTCTTCTTTTGTGTCTTTGAAGGAAGCCAGGCACACCAAACATGATTAATAAGCAGTAAGTAGTTCATTAACCACTTGCTATGATTAACTCTACGACCAAGGCTGTGAAACCCCAGGTAGAAATCTAATTCTTTAGAATTTGTCTCAAAGAGATTTCATCCTCAGATTGGGGGATTTTATTTTGCCATTGTTGTCATTGTTCATTTAGGATGTTGCCATTTCCAAATATGGAAACTGCAGTTGTAAAGAGTCTTCTAATTTTAGAATGGTAATTTTGAGCTCTTAAGGTATAAAGAGGAAGTCCGGTTCTCTACGAAAGGTACTTTGTTCAGTCTCATGTAACTGACTGCAGATTTGATCTCACTGTTTTCTTTTCTTGTGAGTTAATCTTGAGGAAAGATTTCAGCCTTGTGTTTTGGGAATAAATGGAGAAAGCAGCAGTGTGGCTGGCTTAATGTTCCAATAAGGCTTTAGGACAATCTCTGAGTTTAAGGTGATAGGCCCCTATTATATAAAGTTAAGGTAGCAGAAAACTTAACTAGCCACTCAAATAGTTTATTCCAGAGCTCAGGCTAGATGTGAGAGGACATTTTTACTTTTAGACTAGAGAAAAGGTCTGGTATTGCTCCATTAAAAAAAAAAAGAAACTGAAATTTATTTATAGGCACTGTCATAAACACTTTACATGGATTATTTCACTGAAGCCTCAACAATTCTGGAGTTAGATTTGATTGTTGTTCCCATTTCATGAGATGAGGAAACAGGTCCAGAGAGATTAAGCAAGCTAACCAGGGTTTATAGCCAATAAATCACGGAGCTAAGATTAGACCTAGGGAAAGTACACAGTAAAGGAGAGCACCATTCCTACTTTCTAGCCTCCACTGTGGCATTGATGGTCTTGGTAATGCTGGCCAAGTCAGCTCATCTGTCTGGGCCTCCACTTCCTGGTGTAGAATGAAAGGTAGAAACAATTTGGAATGGGTGGTCTCTGGGGCTTTTTCCAACTCTAAAGTTCTCTGATTCTGTAATTGCAGTCTGACCTTAGATGTGCACACTCACCCTTACACACACACACACA
>NW_007217105.1:0-828 GCF_000164805.1 Carlito syrichta
AAACCATCATCATATTTGAGGTTATTTTTTTCCACTGGAGAGAAATTATTTGTATCTTTCTCAGATAAAAGTCTCTAGGTTAACATATACCAGGACTAAGTCTGGAAACTTTATTCAATAGCAAAGCATAAGTTCAACAAAGCACATCGCCTTTACATACTTCTTGAAGGGATCAGTTAGACAATTCCCATATATGATGCTGAAAAACTAGGATTACGTTTTGGTCTTGTTTTTCAAGTTTTGGATGATGTTTCTTGACATTGAACTGAGTAGTTTTTCAGGATTTTCTGGCTAGTAATAGTGAAGCTAGGTCTCCAGGTCAGAGCTCTATCTCCGGATACCTCATATTCGAAGGGGATGAGTAGCAAGTCTTTGGGGAGCTACTGGGCAGAGTCATCTGTACCTGTCACCATTGTTCTTCCTATGTCGAAGTCTGAGCTTGGGTTTTTCCAGTGTGTGTGTGTGTTTTTTTTTTAATTGATTACCAAAACATTTGTAAACCACTCAAAATGAACTTATTCGACTTCTCTTCTTTTGTGTCTTTGAAGGAAGCCAGGCACACCAAACATGATTAATAAGCAGTAAGTAGTTCATTAACCACTTGCTATGATTAACTCTACGACCAAGGCTGTGAAACCCCAGGTAGAAATCTAATTCTTTAGAATTTGTCTCAAAGAGATTTCATCCTCAGATTGGGGGATTTTATTTTGCCATTGTTGTCATTGTTCATTTAGGATGTTGCCATTTCCAAATATGGAAACTGCAGTTGTAAAGAGTCTTCTAATTTTAGAATGGTAATTTTGAGCTCTTAAGGTATAAAGAGGAAGT
>NW_007217106.1:0-688 GCF_000164805.1 Carlito syrichta
CCAGAAGAGTGTCTTATCTATGGTAAACTAAACAAATAATATTTTAAAAATGTAAGTCATCACTATAACTTAACTATATTATTAAACTCAGTATAACATTGTTTTTTTTTTGGTTTTTTTTTTGAGTTGGGGTCTTACTCTGTGGCCCTGGCTGGAGTACGGTGGCACACTCACGGCCACCTAAGCCTCAACCTGCTGGGCTCCGGTGACCCTTCCGCCTCAGTCTTCTAAATAGCTGGAACTATGGGTGTGCACTACCACTCCCAGCTAATTTTTTTTTTTTAATCATAGAGATGAGGTCTCACCAAGTTGCCTGGGCTAGTCTTGAACCGGCGGACTCAGGCAATCCACTCACCTCAGCCTCCCACAGTGCTGGGATGACAGGCTGAGCCACCGAGCCCGGCCTGACACTGTTAGCTATTGAGATACTTTTGAGTAGGGGGCACATTTTTAAGAATTGCATTGCCCAGGATTCTGTCTGATTTCAAGACATCGTCTCTAGCACTTAAGGGAAATAAAACAACAACAATCTGTGCTTTGCTCTGTGGTAATTAAGCCAAGTGTCCTTAACTGCAGATAAAGAATCTTGAAACCACCGCTACTCCTGTGATTCCAGGCTCCTGAAATGAAGGTCCGTCTTGTGCCCTGGCATCATTATCTGTCAGATTTTAGAATGCTTTCTGGTCCT
>NW_007217107.1:0-1596 GCF_000164805.1 Carlito syrichta
CTAATAAATAAATAAATGTGTGTGTGTGTGTGTGTGTGTTTTTAAGAGTCTAACTCCTGGGCACAAGTGATTCCCCACTCCTCAGCCTCCCAAGTAACTAGCACTACATCCACATACCACCATGACCAAGCTAAGTTATAAAATATTTATTAGAGACCAGACCAGGTCTTGCTATGTTACCTAAACTGGTATTGAACTCTTGGTGTCAAGTGGTTCTCCTGCCTCAGCCTTGAGTCGCTGGGATTACAGGCTTGAGTCATTGTTCCTTGCCTGCTAATAAATTTTAAATAACAGTAAACAGGAAGTAGTTATAGGTAGTTTTTAACAAAACCACTATAACTTTTCACACATCAATTCAACAGATTACTCTCAATTTTATACTTTTAGACTACTGAATCTCTTGTCTGAACTCCATTTTGTATATCAAATGAATTGCCTGCTTGATATCACCAGCTATATGTCTAAAAGGCAATTCATAGTTAACATGTCCAAATATAATCTCCTGATTACCCAGCTCAATCTAAACTTGCTACTTCACCATTCTTCCCAAACTCAATCAACAGCAACTCCATACTTCAACTGCTTGGGTCAAAAATCTCAGTCATCCTTGAATTCTCTTTTATGTCTCAGATCCAATTTATCAGCAATTCCTGCTCACACAGGGCTTGAAACACATCCAAAATCTGATCTCTTCTCACCCTTTCACCATCCTCGTCCCAGCCACCATCGTCTCTCATCTAGATTATTACAATAATTTCTAATACAGTCTTGCTGCTTACATCTTTGCTCCATTCCCAAAGTCTACTCTACACAGAGCAGTCAGAGTGAATCTTTAAAAAAGAAAGTTGTTTTGCTTCTGGTCCCAGTGGCAGGTTACAGCACAGACATGGTCAAGTCCAAGAATCACACCACATACAACCAGTCTTGAAAATGGCACAGAAATGGCATCAGGAAACCCCAATCACAAAGATACTAGTCTCTTAAGGGGTTGGACCTCAAGTTCCTGAGGAACTTGCCAAGTAGCATAAGAAGGGCCTGAAGAAGATGCAGGCCAACAATGACAAGACCACGAGAACACGTGCTGAAGCCATCAAGGCTCTTGTAAAGTCCAAACAGGTTAAGCCCAAGATCCCAAAGCATCCTAGCTCCAAGCTTAATCAACTTGCCTACACTGCCCACCCCAAGCTTGGGAAGCGTGTTCATGCCTGCATTTTCAAGGGCATAGGCTCTGTTGGTCAAAGGCCAGGGATCAACCTAAGGCCCAGGTGGTAATTTCAGCTGCAGTTTCAGCTTGAGTTCTAGCTCCTGCTCAGGCTCCCAAAGGTGCCCAGGCCCCCACAAAGGCTCCAGGGTGGAGGGCTTTGTCTGCCAACAAGAGGACAGAAGGACTGGTGTGATTCCTGAATATTCATACAAATAAACTTGAGGCAGGATTTGTTAAATAAATAAAAATAAAAAGGAAAGTTATTACCAGTTATCAGTTTATTTTTTAATTTTTATATAATTTTATTGTATTATAGAGATGTGGGGTACAAGTAAGGACTAACTATACAAGTAGGCTACATGCAGGTGAAGTTTGGGCCTCCAAGTGGCCCT
>NW_007217108.1:0-680 GCF_000164805.1 Carlito syrichta
CAGGTCGAGGCTGTGGTGGCTGGGAGCAGCCATTACACTCCAGTCTGGGTGACAGAGTGAGACTCCAACTCAAAAAAAAAAAAAGAAAAGAAAAAACATAAACGAATTTGTCAATGATGTTATGGCTTCCATACTTGGAAGAGAGAAAGAATTTCAGATATCCGAAAATGTACTTTGATTTCCTTTTCATATCTTCACTAAATAAAAGGTATATTTGATAATGTGTGAGATCAACAAATCTAAAGTCTTCTAATTATAATGTAGTCCTAAAAATAGTTATTATAAGGAGAAATATAACTTGAATAGAATTCTTTGGATTTAGAATAAGAGAGAAAAAGGTCAACATTCTGTTTGTAAATGGCAACCAAGGGGTTTAATAATTTAAAATAATATGATGCTCAGACCATTTATTGTTCTCTGGACTTTACTGATTTAACCATCTGAACTAAAATGTGTTATTTGATGCTATGTGGATCCCCAACACTGCAGTTGGTTTCACAGTTTCAGGAAATCTATTGTGAGAAAGAGAAACCAGTCATTAAAAAAAAAAAAAAAAATAGAGTCCTCTGTAGAATCATAGAAACTCTAGACTCATAAAAACTTCCTGTCAAATATCTAGTGTAGCTTTATTATTTTATTTAATGTGTTGTGAATTTCAAGGATAAAAGGCATAGATTTGC
>NW_007217109.1:0-716 GCF_000164805.1 Carlito syrichta
AGGAGAGCAGGTATCTCACGGAGGATTCCACCCAGCTGAAAAGGGGCAGGTAGGGGTGGGGTGGAGGGGGCCCTCCTTCCTCCCACTCAGGACCTGGCACTGGGCACCAAAGGGCAGCAGAACCTCGAGCCCACAGGGACCCTGGTGGAAGTGAGCCAGGCAGTCCCCACCCAGCCAGACCCCTCAGCTGGGCTCTTCGGCATTCAGTTCATGCACCTGCTGCCTGAGCTCCAGGTTGAGCTTCAGGGGTTGTCCAGCACATGCTGGAGGCCCCCCAAGGCTCTGTGATGCCACCATGGTGACAGCGTTTCCAAGGAAACCGCAGCCAGCTGCCAGGCCTGCCTGCCTGTTCCCTGGGGGCTGGGGCGGGTGCAGGCGGGTGCAGGTGGGAAGGTGGAAGGTGTGTTTGTCTGTGTGTGGTGTGAGAGCAGGGGAAAGTGCCGGCTGTGGTTGGGGGTTGTGTGTCCACAATGGGGTTTGTATGTGGAGGGCATCTGGGGTGACCTGTTATTGTGGGTCTTTGTGGAGCATGTGTCTGAGTGTCCTGGATCTGCGTGTTGAAGCCTTTGTGTGTAACTGTGTGTGTGTCTATGTGTGCATGTGGGTGTCTGAGAGTGAACGTGTGCATGTGTGTTGCAGTGTCTGAGTGATTGTGTCCTGGGTATGTTTCTTTTTTTATTTTTTATTTTATTTATTTATTATTTCTTTTTGAGTAG
>NW_007217110.1:0-741 GCF_000164805.1 Carlito syrichta
TTTGGATAAATTACTCAACCTCTCCTAGCTTGCTTAAAAACTAATTTTGAATAGCTATATCTTACTCATTAAGCCATGTTGATTAGGTACACAGTTGTTTTAATTGTTTCATATATAATAGAAATAATATTCCTTCCATGCATGTAATATTTAATTTAAAAATATGTGAAGCACTAGAAAAAAGCACATCATCAACAAAGGTTAGCTTCCTTCTCTACCCCTTTTTGAACATGCTATTTTTTTCTTGTCTAAAATGCCCTCCCGCCTTCCAACTTACTTTTCTACCCAGTAAGTTCCTGCTCATTGTTTTATTTCTTCAAGGAAGTCTTCCCTATCCCACTGGCAAAGTTAGTGGGGTCCCCTTTATTTCCTTAACATTGTGCCACATTGACCTATCATTGCTGTCTGCATGTGCAGGCTCATTCAGGGCATGCAGTATACCTTGGCCATGTCTTTATCCTTGGGACCTGCCCCAGTTTTGTTTATAGAATAGAAATTTGGTATTTACCATATTCATAAATTAATGCACTGATAATTATCCATGTAATCTGGGGCAAATCACCGAATCTCTCTGCATTATACCTCAGTTGTTCTCTTTGTAAAATGGGAGTCATGATATTCCCCATCTTATTGGGTTATTATAAAACATAACTTTAGGAGTTCTGTAAGGTTAAGGACTTTATGGGTTTTGTTCACTGATGAATCCCCAATATCCTCTACAATGACTGACACACAGAAGGC
>NW_007217111.1:0-825 GCF_000164805.1 Carlito syrichta
CCATGCATGTAATATTTAATTTAAAAAATATGTGAAGCACTAGAAAAAAGCACATCATCAACAAAGGTTAGCTTCCTTCTCTACCCCTTTTTGAACATGCTATTTTTTTCTTGTCTAAAATGCCCTCCCGCGTTCCAACTTACTTTTCTACCCAGTAAGTTCGTGCTCATTGTTTTATTTCTTCAAGGAAGTCTTCCCTATCCCACTGGCAAAGTTAGTGGGGTCCCCTTTATTTCCTTAACATTGTGCCACATTGACCTATCATTGCTGTCTGCATGTGCAGGCTCATTCAGGGCATGCAGTATACCTTGGCCATGTCTTTATCCTTGGGACCTGCCCCAGTTTTGTTTATAGAATAGAAATTTGGTATTTACCATATTCATAAATTAATGCACTGATAATTATCCATGTAATCTGGGGCAAATCACCGAATCTCTCTGCATTATACCTCAGTTGTTCTCTTTGTAAAATGGGAGTCATGATATTCCCCATCTTATTGGGTTATTATAAAACATAACTTTAGGAGTTCTGTAAGGTTAAGGACTTTATGGGTTTTGTTCACTGATGAATCCCCAATATCCTCTACAATGACTGACACACAGAAGGCACTCAATCAGTAATTTTAGCATGATCTAGTTCAGATAATTCACATAAAATGCTTGACACATACATGCTCAATCAATGTTAGCTATTATTAGTGACTCATGCTATTCTGCTTGTGTCTGCCTCATTGAATACACATAGCAGCTGAAAAAATTATCACTCTTTTAAGATGACATTTCCGGCCGGGCTCAGTGGCCCAGGCTGTAATCCTGCGCTTTGGGA
>NW_007217112.1:0-1014 GCF_000164805.1 Carlito syrichta
TCCACTCACCTCAGCCTCCCAAGACACGGGATTACAGGCTGAGCCACCGAGCCCGGCTAATATGTATTCTAAGTATACATTTTCATCAATAAAAATGCACCTAGTCTCAATATAAAAACCATGAAATGAGTGTTTTATAAATATGATATTATTACCCAGTTCAATTCTACAAGCAACATATAACAACAAGCAACAAGTCTCAATGTCTGTCAATATCAACCAGATTCTACTGCTTAAAAGATCCCTAAATTGTTACATCATTATTAATAATGAGGCAATACTGAAGATTTTTTAACTTGGCTTTTTACTACATACTCCTCCCCCACTATTCAGAGATTCCTTCCAAGTTGCTGATCTGGAATGGGCATTGCTTTTTGTTTTATTTATTTATGTTTTAAAATAATTTCCAGGTATATAATAAGCAGCCAAATTGTGAAGCACCAAAAATAATACCATATCTAGTAACTTTGTCTAAAATAAAGCAGGTGTTTTCACTCATGCATGTGATAAATATTCATTGTGAAATAGCTCTAGCACAGAGATGAACAAAACACCATCATCTTCTACAATGAACTTAAATATTAATGGAAAATACAAGGTCTGACAACTAAGTTTGCAAACTTGCCACCATGCACTTTTAGAGCTCTCTAGGTGATTTCATTGTGATGTCACATTGCAGAACCACTGCTTTAGAGGTAAGGACATCTGTGCTCAGAAATACAATACGTGGTCTGACAATTAAGTTGGAAACAAAATCTTGGTCATGTTAGTCCAAATTTATGGGGGTAATGCCATGAAGAAATGTACAAATGGATAGAACGTTTTTCTGAGGGAAAAATAGAACTGACAAAACCACAGCAAAAATTGTTGAATTGTGCATCAAAATCATTGGCTGACTATGAGAAGCATAGCGCACTAGCTAAATATTGATAGAGTAACAGGAAAATCTTGATTAAAAATCTTGGCATGAGAAAGGTGTGTGCAAAAATGGTCCCAAAGGAGCTCTTGCATCAC
>NW_007217113.1:0-2047 GCF_000164805.1 Carlito syrichta
GCATTTAGTTGAGTGCTGGACGTGTCCTGGAAAAATATGTGAAGAATGTGAATATTTGCTTTAGTCTCACTCTCTGTTCTTTTTATCTTTTCCTCTCACTTTGATACCACCAGAAGTCCAGAAACTTCATCACTCCTTTTGAGTGTTTGGGTATTTTCGTTTCAACCAAATTTTACATTCCTCCTCTCCAGTCAAAACTCATGCATCACATAGTAACACAATACATAATTATAATGAGCTACTCATTTTTAAGTGTTAACTATTTTGGAAATTGTACACCTTGTATCAGAAAATATTTTTAGTTGGTGTATCAGTAACTATGACCATAATACTACTGCATAACACACAACCACAGAATCTCAGAGGCATACAACCATAAGTTCAAATATCTAAAAGAAATGGAAAAAGTTTTAGAGGGACAAATTACTGAAATGTGAAGCATTATTTTTATTTAAAATATAAATCAGTGGCCTTGAAAAATCTCAGATTCTGCTTGGTCTTAAAAAGACATCAAGTATTTCTACACCTATCATACTTACATCTTCTACCACTTCAGTTTATTTGAAGTTGCTTGTCAAGACTAATTTTTAAAATGCAAAAAAATTTCACTGCTCCTAAACAGAAAATGTGATCATGTTGGAAATGCCTTTGAGGACCTTTCTAAGTAGTAGCCACACAGACTTGCCTTCCTCAGTTGGCATCTGTTTATCCTTATATGTTCTCTCCTTCCTCCTAACAAGACCATTTTCTTCTTCTCCTCCAGCCTAAAGACAAGTTACTTTTGTTTCATTCATTGGCAAAAAGAAAGTCCCAGTTTCAGAATATCACAAGATCTAGGATGGTTATGTGACAGTAATGCTTTAAATTCTTTCTAATGACTTTGAGTGTCAGCTAAGTTGCTGAGAAGAAGGCAAAATTGAAGGTGCTCGGTTACATATATTCCCTTTTTGTATACCTAAAACCTCAAGATTTGGTTAAGAATTTCTTTAATGCACATTTTCAGTTAATTTATCCCTTTTTAAAAATAGTAATTTAATGTTTCCTAAACAATATATGTTCATTATAGAAAGCTGAACAATAGTTAAATAGAAATTTTTTTAAATGAAACTATCCCTAATATCAAAAATATATGCTCATTATGGAAAATATAGATTATATAGATAAATAAAAATAACATTTAAATTATCAATAAACTCAATATTTGGAGAAAACCACAATTGAAGTCTCTTTTATAGATATATATATGTGTGCATATATACATGTATTTTTAACAAAAACATAAAAATATTGTGCATGTTTTTTAACCTGCCTTTTACTTTATAATATATACTGATCATCAATATTTTGCTAGTTCTTAATTATTCTTCCACAATATTATTTTAATAGCTGAATTATAGTCCATTGTGTGATTGTATAATAATTAATTTATCCAGTCCCCTCTTAGTGCACATTTAGGCTATTTCCAATTTCTTTCCTCATAAACATCATTTTAGCAAATGCCCAAGTTGCCATAGATTTTCAAAGCCCTATGATTTCCACCTCCCAACACACATACCTTCGGATAAATTCCTATAAGTAGAGTTGCTAGATCAAGAGATATGCAAAATGCAAATGAAGTCTTCTCATATGGGTTTCCAAACTGCCTTTTCTGTATTTATTTTGATACTTATATATTGCTTTTCAGTTGTAAGCAATGTGTCTCCAGAGCGTAGTCTGTCTTTTGTTTACTTCCTATGATCTCTGGAAACCCTGAGAGATGTGGGATTTTATGAACTGAGATTGTACTACAGGCTGACTATGCAAGCAGAGCTGAATCCATGTCAGACACACGCTGGTCTTGGCCTTGCAGAGAGGCCCCTTAAACCTTCGCTGTGACCCCTTAGGAAATGGCCAGACATAAGTTTAAAATATCAAGCCAAATGTCATGCCAGCAATAGCAAAATGACCCATTGCTGGTGTTTTATTTTTGAAAAACCTAGTTAAAGTACCTGCCGATGCCAGATTTCTTGTCTTTTTCTAAGAATTAGCTTTTTCACTGACAGCATTT
>NW_007217114.1:0-2047 GCF_000164805.1 Carlito syrichta
TCACTCCTTTTGAGTGTTTGGGTATTTTCGTTTCAACCAAATTTTACATTCCTCCTCTCCAGTCAAAACTCATGCATCACATAGTAACACAATACATAATTATAATGAGCTACTCATTTTTAAGTGTTAACTATTTTGGAAATTGTACACCTTGTATCAGAAAATATTTTTAGTTGGTGTATCAGTAACTATGACCATAATACTACTGCATAACACACAACCACAGAATCTCAGAGGCATACAACCATAAGTTCAAATATCTAAAAGAAATGGAAAAAGTTTTAGAGGGACAAATTACTGAAATGTGAAGCATTATTTTTATTTAAAATATAAATCAGTGGCCTTGAAAAATCTCAGATTCTGCTTGGTCTTAAAAAGACATCAAGTATTTCTACACCTATCATACTTACATCTTCTACCACTTCAGTTTATTTGAAGTTGCTTGTCAAGACTAATTTTTAAAATGCAAAAAAATTTCACTGCTCCTAAACAGAAAATGTGATCATGTTGGAAATGCCTTTGAGGACCTTTCTAAGTAGTAGCCACACAGACTTGCCTTCCTCAGTTGGCATCTGTTTATCCTTATATGTTCTCTCCTTCCTCCTAACAAGACCATTTTCTTCTTCTCCTCCAGCCTAAAGACAAGTTACTTTTGTTTCATTCATTGGCAAAAAGAAAGTCCCAGTTTCAGAATATCACAAGATCTAGGATGGTTATGTGACAGTAATGCTTTAAATTCTTTCTAATGACTTTGAGTGTCAGCTAAGTTGCTGAGAAGAAGGCAAAATTGAAGGTGCTCGGTTACATATATTCCCTTTTTGTATACCTAAAACCTCAAGATTTGGTTAAGAATTTCTTTAATGCACATTTTCAGTTAATTTATCCCTTTTTAAAAATAGTAATTTAATGTTTCCTAAACAATATATGTTCATTATAGAAAGCTGAACAATAGTTAAATAGAAATTTTTTTAAATGAAACTATCCCTAATATCAAAAATATATGCTCATTATGGAAAATATAGATTATATAGATAAATAAAAATAACATTTAAATTATCAATAAACTCAATATTTGGAGAAAACCACAATTGAAGTCTCTTTTATAGATATATATATGTGTGCATATATACATGTATTTTTAACAAAAACATAAAAATATTGTGCATGTTTTTTAACCTGCCTTTTACTTTATAATATATACTGATCATCAATATTTTGCTAGTTCTTAATTATTCTTCCACAATATTATTTTAATAGCTGAATTATAGTCCATTGTGTGATTGTATAATAATTAATTTATCCAGTCCCCTCTTAGTGCACATTTAGGCTATTTCCAATTTCTTTCCTCATAAACATCATTTTAGCAAATGCCCAAGTTGCCATAGATTTTCAAAGCCCTATGATTTCCACCTCCCAACACACATACCTTCGGATAAATTCCTATAAGTAGAGTTGCTAGATCAAGAGATATGCAAAATGCAAATGAAGTCTTCTCATATGGGTTTCCAAACTGCCTTTTCTGTATTTATTTTGATACTTATATATTGCTTTTCAGTTGTAAGCAATGTGTCTCCAGAGCGTAGTCTGTCTTTTGTTTACTTCCTATGATCTCTGGAAACCCTGAGAGATGTGGGATTTTATGAACTGAGATTGTACTACAGGCTGACTATGCAAGCAGAGCTGAATCCATGTCAGACACACGCTGGTCTTGGCCTTGCAGAGAGGCCCCTTAAACCTTCGCTGTGACCCCTTAGGAAATGGCCAGACATAAGTTTAAAATATCAAGCCAAATGTCATGCCAGCAATAGCAAAATGACCCATTGCTGGTGTTTTATTTTTGAAAAACCTAGTTAAAGTACCTGCCGATGCCAGATTTCTTGTCTTTTTCTAAGAATTAGCTTTTTCACTGACAGCATTTCACAAATGGTAAAGAGATCACAATACTTGCTACATAGACACCGTTAAAAAGAAATCACTGTGAAGATGAAGGAAAGAAGTGTAATTGTTACTGTAAATTTAAAAGGGAATATGATCACAATACAGTCAT
>NW_007217115.1:0-340 GCF_000164805.1 Carlito syrichta
AAAAGAGGAACCAGGTGAAAAAACTCCCCTATCAACAAACTTAAGGCAGCAAAAGATTTGGTGCAACAGCAGCTAGAAGCTGGCCTAGAATTGTCACAAAGAAAAAATAAAAACAGAAATACTTAGAGTTATGCATAAAGTGGAAATACAGATGTATTCTTCTCTAAATTAATGAGAAAGAACTTGAAAAATATGTTGACAGGTATTTGAAGGGCGATAATTCACAAAGAAATTTTTTTACATATAATTCATTATAAAATTAAATAGGGACTTGTTTTAAGTGTATTTCAATTTTACCTTATCCACAACTTTATTAATGAGCATGAGAAAATCAGTGGGA
>NW_007217116.1:0-862 GCF_000164805.1 Carlito syrichta
CCCCAGGGCTGCCAGAGGGATGATCTGAGTGGTCACTTTATGATGATTTTAATTTTAATCTTCCTCCCACTAAGGCGTGCATAGGGTGGCAACGCATCCAGGCAGTAAGGATTTGTGATGAAAAGTCATGGTCTCCTGCAGGCCCGTCCTGTTCCCAGGCCTACATCCTAGAGGCTGTTTCTTTTCATTATTTCTGGGTTTTGTGACTCTGATAGTCACTGCCCTGACTCTAAACATTATGCTTATTCTTCCATTTCTAGATTCTCAGTCTAGATAGGATCTACTGACTCATTACTAAGCAAGATAAGGATTTTGCTCACGCACCCAAATGCCCCTTCTGAACTTCTTCCTTTCAATTTTGAAAATGACATCATTCTGCTGTTGGCTACCTTTCTGTCCCGAAATGACTGACACGCCCTATTCCTTGTTTCATCACCATTCCTATGCTTTTCTGTACCTTTCCTTTTCTCTTCCACAATTTCAGTTTTATATTATTCAGATTGGTCACATTCACACTCTGGAACCGCAATCAAGACCTTTATGCTTTGTTCATAGGTTGCCTCCAAGTCGAAAGCTAACAAAGAGCATTTACTTTGTTGAGTTATATAAATATGTTTCTCTGCCAGGTCAAGTAGAGGCTGGGATTACAGGTTTGTTTTGGAAAGTTCACTATCATTACCTGTGGGCCATTGTTAGAGAAGAGTTTTATTATCAAAGCCAAATGGGTTACATTTAAAAATTACTCAACAACTTAAAAAAACCAAGCCAGGCCAGGCTTGGTGGCTCAGCCTGTAATCCCAGCACATTGGGAGGCCGAGGGGAGTGGATTGTCTGAGCCCACGGATTCGAGAACAGCCTGGGC
>NW_007217117.1:0-740 GCF_000164805.1 Carlito syrichta
TCTTTGATTAGATAAAGGAAGTTTTCTTGAATGATCTCATAGAAGGCTTGTTCCAGTGTGGTCTCTGTCTCTCTTTCTGCCTCAGGAAGACCTATTACTCTTAGGTTCTGTCTCTTGAAGTAATTGCTAATCTCTTGAAGGTTTTTTTTCTGTCTTTTTGAGCTTGTTTTCTGTGTTTTTGAGAGTTTGGGTTAGTTCTGTATTTTGGTTCTCAGACTCTGAGATTCTTTCTTCTGCTTGGGTAATTCTGCTTTCCATGCTTATCAGTTTATTATTTATTTCATTCACAGTATTCTTTATTACTGTTATCTCAGATATCAGCTCCTTTCTAGTTTCTTCTTGAGTCTCCTCAATTCTTTTAAATCTCTCCATTAATGTCTTGATATCTAGGTTTATAGTTTGAGACCAGTCATTCTGGGTGCTTTTCATTGTTTGCATTCCAAAGTCAGTTTTCTCAATGTCTGCCCATCCAGGAGTCTGGGAGAGACCCATGGTCTTCTTTTGGTTTTTCTTCATTTGTGTAGATTTTTCTCTTGTCTCTTAGTGGCTATAGTCCCTTGAACTCTAATCTCCAGCCTCTCCCCTCAGTTTTTGTTGCAGACAGCTAACTTGCCACCTGAGAGACCTGTGAGTTTTCTCTGTTCACTGTAAGGGAGGGGCTTTGTCTCCTGTTTAACGATGTCACTGTGGGAAGCAAGTGTAGGCTCTGATAGGTGGGCAGAGTGATACAACTCTACCTT
>NW_007217118.1:0-710 GCF_000164805.1 Carlito syrichta
TCTTTAGAGAAACAATAAATAAACACTTAATATTGTAACATTCATAATATAATATTCAATAAAAATTCACTAGATAAATAAATAAATTCCAAATTGCTACCTAAAAACAGAAAGAAATAGAAGCAGAACTAGAAAATGACAAGGCTAATAAAATTAAAAGATAACTATTTTTAAATAAACTATTATAAATATAATAAATATTTTCTAAAGGACAAGATGATTATAATTTTAAAAATCAATAATAAAAAAAGAACTTCCAGAGATAAAAATACAATAGCTGGAATAATTTTTTTCCTAATAGAAGCAATAGGAGATTGATACTGTAGAAAAAAAGCTCAGTGACTTGAAGACCTAACAATAGAAATTACTTAAATTGAAGCACAAGGAGAAAAAAGAAATGCATAAAAAAATGAAGAGACTTAGTGACCTGTAGAACAATATCAAACATCCAACATATGTAAGATTATTTTCCCAAAAGAAGTTGAAATAAAGGTGCATACAAAATTTTTTAATGACTGTTTACAAAAAAACAAAAAAGAATTTTCTGACTTTCTATGTCTTGGTTATGCTGTTGGTCAGCATTTGTGAAAACTTATGTAACTATAAATTTAAAATGTGTTCATTTCCTTGAATTTACATTATGCCTCTATGAATTTTTAAAAAAAATAAATCTGGGTTACATTCTTTCCTTTATTTTGTTATGTCTCCTT
>NW_007217119.1:0-725 GCF_000164805.1 Carlito syrichta
GAAGCAGAACTAGAAATGACAAGGCTAATAAAATTAAAAGATAACTATTTTAAATAAACTATTATAAATATAATAAATATTTTCTAAAGGACAAGATGATTATAATTTTAAAAATCAATAATAAAAAAAGAACTTCCAGAGATAAAAATACAATAGCTGGAATAATTTTTTTCCTAATAGAAGCAATAGGAGATTGATACTGTAGAAAAAATGCTCAGTGACTTGAAGACCTAACAATAGAAATTACTTAAATTGAAGCACAAGGAGAAAAAAGAAATGCATAAAAAAATGAAGAGACTTAGTGACCTGTAGAACAATATCAAACATCCAACATATGTAAGATTATTTTCCCAAAAGAAGTTGAAATAAAGGTGCATACAAAATTTTTTAATGACTGTTCACAAAAAAACAAAAAAGAATTTTCTGACTTTCTATGTCTTGGTTATGCTGTTGGTCAGCATTTGTGAAAACTTATGTAACTATAAATTTAAAATGTGTTCATTTCCTTGAATTTACATTATGCCTCTATGAATTTTTAAAAAAAATAAATCTGGGTTACATTCTTTTCCTTTATTTTGTTATGTCTCCTTCCATCCTGCTGCCTAAAATTTGTGCATAATGATTAAGACTCTAGCTCCCATTTTATACCTTATCATCTTATATGGGAATGAGAACTATGGATGAAAGGCATCCTGAGATCTTTCCAGAGATCTCCAAGGAGCTAA
>NW_007217120.1:0-2137 GCF_000164805.1 Carlito syrichta
GCACAAGGAGAAAAAAGAAATGCATAAAAAAATGAAGAGACTTAGTGACCTGTAGAACAATATCAAACATCCAACATATGTAAGATTATTTTCCCAAAAGAAGTTGAAATAAAGGTGCATACAAAATTTTTTAATGACTGTTTACAAAAAAACAAAAAAGAATTTTCTGACTTTCTATGTCTTGGTTATGCTGTTGGTCAGCATTTGTGAAAACTTATGTAACTATAAATTTAAAATGTGTTCATTTCCTTGAATTTACATTATGCCTCTATGAATTTTTAAAAAAAATAAATCTGGGTTACATTCTTTTCCTTTATTTTGTTATGTCTCCTTCCATCCTGCTGCCTAAAATTTGTGCATAATGATTAAGACTCTAGCTCCCATTTTATACCTTATCATCTTATATGGGAATGAGAACTATGGATGAAAGGCATCCTGAGATCTTTCCAGAGATCTCCAAGGAGCTAAGCTGATAAACCTTGTCCTGCACTGGCTACTTCTGGATTTTTACATGAGAGACAAATAAATTTCAAAGTGCTAAACTATTGTTACTTTTTTGGAAAAAATGTTTTTAAATAATGCATTGAGTATAATGTGGTATTATAAGCATTTGATGCAAAAAAGTGCTGTAGACATTTAACAAAGTTCATGATGAGTTATAATTGTTTGAGTTTCAGTAAAGTATTTGTTGAGGAGCAAGGGAAAAAGTGGCATTTGAGGTGGACCTTAAGAGGACTATGACTTCAGTAGGCATATGAGGTAAAAGAGTATTCTAGGCAAAAGACTGCCATGAAATAGGTACATAGATGAGAGGTGGATGCATCCAGGGGATGCAGGGGACACACAGAGAGATAAAAGGACGTAGGAATAAGACGTTATGCTGGGGTTCTCTGGAAAACCTAAATGTCAGCATGGAGAATTGAGATTCATTAAGCCATGGCAAGTCAAGGAAGGTTTCAGAGCAGTAGAGTAATAGATGGGATTAAATTGTGGCCGCCCAGATAGGAGAAGCAGAATAAACTCAGGGAAGGCAGAAAGTATCATGGGAAGGAAACATTCAGTCTAACTAGAATGTATTAACAGAATGTGGGAATCTAGGATAGGATAGGATAGGATAGGATAGGATAGGATAGGATAGGATAGGATAGGATAGGACAGGACAGGACAGGATAGGATAGGATAGGATAACAACTTTGAATTATTAGCTTGGTATGAACTTAATTCTTTTAGAAACACAAGTGGTTATTTCTGAGTTAAAATAATATCAACTTGCCTATAGGATGATCTAGCAGTTATGTGTTAGAATGAGCAGGGTAATGTGGATGAGAATACACGAATAGAGTCTGTCAATACAGTCCAGATAAGAAGAAATAAGAATTGGTATCAAGAAAGAATGTAGGAAAGTTTGTGTAGTGATTACATCAAGAAGACCTGAAGCATGATTGCATGTGGGGATCCCTGAGGAAAGAATGAATCAAGACTGGATTTGAGGGTGCAAGTCTTAGATGGCCACTCAACCAGGGATGATGAAACAGACATAGTGACTTCAGGGGTATGAGTCCTCCCCCTAATCCTGGGCTGTGACTGTGACATACTTCTGTGAAAAAATTAAGTTATTCTTCCTATGCTAAAGAATGGAAAGAGGAGAAGAGTAATACAAAATGCAGAAAATATTGTGATAAATATGAGATACACAGTGTAATTGGAGTGTCAAAAAGAGAAACTATTTTAAAATAGAACTAATCTATCTTTAAAAAGACAATCACCAATAATTTTCAAAACAATGAATGACCCACCAAACAAGAAATGCAAGTAGCTATGCAAGTAGCTTTACAAATATCAAGCAGGTTTTATATATACATATATATATATAAAACATATATATGTATATATAAAACCTGCTATATATATATGTATATATAAAACCTGCTTGATATTTGTATTTATATCTATATTTGTGTATATATATGTATATATAAAACATCACCTCAGCATATGATTTTATATATTTTTATATATGTATATATAAAACATCACCTCAGCACATGATTTTTAAAAAAAACTATAGGCAAACAAAAAAAGAATAAAAATATTCAAAACAGAAAACAAAAAGTCTGAAAAACAGTTGACTTCTTAT
>NW_007217121.1:0-359 GCF_000164805.1 Carlito syrichta
ACTCTAGCTCCCATTTTATACCTTATCATCTTATATGGGAATGAGAACTATGGATGAAAGGCATCCTGAGATCTTTCCAGAGATCTCCAAGGAACTAACCTGATAAGCCTTGTCCTGCACTGGCTACTTCTGGATTTTTACATGAGAGACAAATAAATTTCAAAGTGCTAAACTATTGTTACTTTTTTGGAAAAAATGTTTTTAAATAATGCATTGAGTATAATGTGGTATTATAAGCATTTGATGCAAAAAAGTGCTGTAGACATTTAACAAAGTTCATGATGAGTTATAATTGTTTGAGTTTCAGTAAAGTATTTGTTGAGGAGCAAGGGAAAAAGTGGTATTTGAGGTGGACCTTA
>NW_007217122.1:0-838 GCF_000164805.1 Carlito syrichta
CTTACTCTGTCACCTAGACTGGAGTGCAGTGGCACAATCACAGCTCACTGCAGCCTCAACTCTCTGGCCTCCCATGACCCTCCCACTTCAGCATCTCAAGTAGCTGGAACTACAGGCATGTGCCACTACACCTAGCTAATTTTTTGTATTATTTTATAGAAATGATAACTTTCTGTGTTGCCCAGGCTGGCCTCCAACTCCTAGACTCAAGCTATCCTTCTGCCTCAGCCTCCCGAAGGGCTGGGATTATACATGTGAGCCACCAGCCTACTCTTATCCTATGAATTTCAAAGGTAGAATTGTGCTTTTCTTTTCCGAATTGTTGACCAGGCTCTTTTCAATTAAAAAGGAAATTATTTTTAATGTAATTTTATACATGATACAGTGGCCCTCCCCTTATCCATCGTTTCACTTTCCATATTTTCAATTATCCACAGTCAACAGTGGTCTGAAAATATTAAGTGGAAAATTCCAAGGGATAAACAATTTCTAAGTTTTACATTTCGTGCTATTCTGAGCAGTGTAACAAAATCTTATGCTTTCCCACTCCTTCCTACCTGGGATGTGAATTATCCCTTTGTCCAGGGTTTCCATGCTGTCTGCATCCACCTGCCATTCATCTCTTTGTAGTCATCTTGGTTATAAGATCTACTAAAGCAGTATTGTGGTGCTTGTGCTCGTAACCTTTATTTTGCTTAATAATGACCCCCCCCCCCAAGTGCAAGAGTAGTGATGCTGTCAATTAGGATATGCCAAAGAGAAACAGTTAAAAATAAAACTGATTTTTTTTTTTTGAGTTGGAGTCTCACTCTGTCACCCAGACTGGAGTGCAGTGGCC
>NW_007217123.1:0-2047 GCF_000164805.1 Carlito syrichta
AAAAAAATTGAATACGAAATCTCTAATTTTCATAGAAATGTGTGCTATAAGAAATAATAAAACTGTGTGTTGTCTTCCCAATCACCATTTCCTACTCATTAACTTGGAGACAAATAATAGGAAAGTTTTTTCTTCCCTCCCGTCCCCCATCCCTCCATCCCTTCCTCCCTTCTTCCCTCCCTCCCTCCCTCCCTCTACTCTCTCCCTAGGAGGGAAGAGAGCATCCAAGACACAGGAGAGCAGAGGCACATCTATGCTGCCAGGGATGCAGCTCTGAAGCAGGTCACAGTATATTTCTGAGAACAAAAACTGTGATCTCCTGCCCTTTCTGCTTCCTGGGAAGTTGGTTTCTTTATTTGGCATTTGTTTAGCATTTATTTACAAAGTTTAGGCAGCAGCTGTGACTTCAGCAGGTACACAGAGAAGAGCTAGCTGGCTGCCAAATTCCACGAGTACAAATCAAATGTAATGCCATGTACCGTGAGTTCTTGGTATTGTGTGAAATTAAACTTTGGGCCGCCGAGTTGTTCTATGGGAAGAGATGCTGCCACTGATCTCTGCAAGCCAGTGGTCAACATTAAAGATGAGATGTGTGTCTGGCTGGGATGCATCAGGGCAGTCCTATTTGAAAGGGGGCGGGATGTGTCGGGCATTGTTGAGGGGAAGAGCGGATGGGCTAGATATTGGCTTTCTGGTTGAATTGGGCTGGGCCTCTCTAATAATAGCTCGCAGAGGGAAAGGCCAATTTGCTCTCCCGCTGTTATCTAGAATGCTTAAATTCCCTTTTCTCAGTGGCCCAGTTATGTACCTTAAGCATATGGGAACTCCAGCAACTATCTGTCCCAAATTGCCCATCCCGAGCACATTTCTAACAATGTGCCATTTTGATGGGAGCAGAGACAAGAGCGGGGAGGCAGAGACTGCCCCATGCCAGCCGAGAGCGTGACAGCCAGTCACCCTTGCAGGAGGACTGTGGGGGAAGATTCAGTGCCTGAGGGTGCTGCGAGTGTCAGTGGAGCTTTGTCACCATCTGTGGCGGGAGTGGGGAGTGAGGAGACCATGTGTGAATCAATGCGAGAGAGTCTGCCCGGTTCTGGCTGGTGAATTGTTTGTTTGATTTTACTTTTTTTGGTTTAGAGAGCTAGACACAACGATAACAAATGCTTGGCCTAACTCTAAAGGATTCAGGATAGGTTTTTTTTTTCCTCTCCCCCTCCCCGTTACTTCTTTCTTGATCATCTTAAATATTCCCATGTTCTCTTTCTCCAGCTCCCAACTTCCCTCCATGTGACCTGAGAAAGGCCACTCAATAGGTTTGTATTCTTTCTTTCTCAAGTTGCCTGGGAAATCACAAAAGCTCACATTGATCTTTGCCCAGCATTGGGCCAGTTCAAGGCTTCTCATTTATCTGCACCACGTATTTATGAGGAAAAAGAGCAAAACCAAGAGTCTATGGGCTCACTCAAGCCTAAGATCATTTAGTTGTTAAAGCACATCGGAAGAGAGAGAAGAGAGAAAGAGAGATTACCAGGTGGACAGATCATGGAATTATAGAATTGAAAGGATGATAAGTTTAGATGGGAGAAAGTGGTAGCAAATGTTGCTGGTCAGTTGAGGTGAGAATGCCAATGTCAACATTTTTCTCAACCTTATCAGCTTGTCTTCTTGTTCTAGGAGTACATAGTTTCTATTTTTTTGTCCTTGTGGGAAAATGTATCTGAACTTGGCTGTTTCCACTCAGAGCTTTACTTTCCGGTGAGAAGGAATGACCTGGGGAGGATGTGGGTGTTGAGGCTTTCTGTTCTGGAAGCAGAGGTTCAGCGGTATGCTTTGATTACTTTGTGCACTCTTCTGGTGAGGGAGGAAGCAACAAAATTAGTAAGACTTTGTCCCTTTCCGTACAAGGCTCACAGTATAGGGTTTTGTCAGTTTGTTAAGTCAAAATAGCAACAGTGTGGAAACTCAGAGATGACCCTTGCTTAGCAGCTGTGAGAACAGTGGGGAGGAGCTGGGATAGAGATCCCTGAGGCTTCAAGAGACAGACTTC
>NW_007217124.1:0-1473 GCF_000164805.1 Carlito syrichta
GGGGAGGCAGAGACTGCCCCATGCCAGCCGAGAGCGTGACAGCCAGTCACCCTTGCAGGAGGACTGTGGGGGAAGATTCAGTGCCTGAGGGTGCTGCGAGTGTCAGTGGAGCTTTGTCACCATCTGTGGCGGGAGTGGGGAGTGAGGAGACCATGTGTGAATCAATGCGAGAGAGTCTGCCCGGTTCTGGCTGGTGAATTGTTTGTTTGATTTTACTTTTTTTGGTTTAGAGAGCTAGACACAACGATAACAAATGCTTGGCCTAACTCTAAAGGATTCAGGATAGGTTTTTTTTTTCCTCTCCCCCTCCCCGTTACTTCTTTCTTGATCATCTTAAATATTCCCATGTTCTCTTTCTCCAGCTCCCAACTTCCCTCCATGTGACCTGAGAAAGGCCACTCAATAGGTTTGTATTCTTTCTTTCTCAAGTTGCCTGGGAAATCACAAAAGCTCACATTGATCTTTGCCCAGCATTGGGCCAGTTCAAGGCTTCTCATTTATCTGCACCACGTATTTATGAGGAAAAAGAGCAAAACCAAGAGTCTATGGGCTCACTCAAGCCTAAGATCATTTAGTTGTTAAAGCACATCGGAAGAGAGAGAAGAGAGAAAGAGAGATTACCAGGTGGACAGATCATGGAATTATAGAATTGAAAGGATGATAAGTTTAGATGGGAGAAAGTGGTAGCAAATGTTGCTGGTCAGTTGAGGTGAGAATGCCAATGTCAACATTTTTCTCAACCTTATCAGCTTGTCTTCTTGTTCTAGGAGTACATAGTTTCTATTTTTTTGTCCTTGTGGGAAAATGTATCTGAACTTGGCTGTTTCCACTCAGAGCTTTACTTTCCGGTGAGAAGGAATGACCTGGGGAGGATGTGGGTGTTGAGGCTTTCTGTTCTGGAAGCAGAGGTTCAGCGGTATGCTTTGATTACTTTGTGCACTCTTCTGGTGAGGGAGGAAGCAACAAAATTAGTAAGACTTTGTCCCTTTCCGTACAAGGCTCACAGTATAGGGTTTTGTCAGTTTGTTAAGTCAAAATAGCAACAGTGTGGAAACTCAGAGATGACCCTTGCTTAGCAGCTGTGAGAACAGTGGGGAGGAGCTGGGATAGAGATCCCTGAGGCTTCAAGAGACAGACTTCTCCAGGGATCACAAAGTACATCAAGGACTGAGCCTGTGTGCAGTATTTTCATTATTATAAAAATATTATTATCTGCTCACCATCTGTTTTTTTCCCCTTGAGTGCAGCCTTAAGTGTTGGTACCATAACTTTTTACAATTAGAAGTTGAGCTTGAACTGGGCACGGTGGCTCACACCTGTAATCTCAGCACTTTGTGAAGCTAAGAAGGGAGGATATCTGGAGCCTAAGACTCAAGACCAGTCTGGGGTAACAAAGTGAGATGCCGTCTCTACAAAAAAAAAAAAAAGAGTCTACAAAGAAGCTGAGCCTGGGCAAATTTCCAGTACTAGGGC
>NW_007217125.1:0-2944 GCF_000164805.1 Carlito syrichta
TGTGAGAACAGTGGGGAGGAGCTGGGATAGAGATCCCTGAGGCTTCAAGAGACAGACTTCTCCAGGGATCACAAAGTACATCAAGGACTGAGCCTGTGTGCAGTATTTTCATTATTATAAAAATATTATTATCTGCTCACCATCTGTTTTTTTCCCCTTGAGTGCAGCCTTAAGTGTTGGTACCATAACTTTTTACAATTAGAAGTTGAGCTTGAACTGGGCACGGTGGCTCACACCTGTAATCTCAGCACTTTGTGAAGCTAAGAAGGGAGGATATCTGGAGCCTAAGACTCAAGACCAGTCTGGGGTAACAAAGTGAGATGCCGTCTCTACAAAAAAAAAAAAAAGAGTCTACAAAGAAGCTGAGCCTGGGCAAATTTCCAGTACTAGGGCAATACCTGACACACAGTTGGTGTTCAATAAGTGTTAGTTGAGTAAATGGCTACCTCTTATTGGGCATCACTTGGACTTGTGAGAAGAAAGGATGGAATTTTTTTGGTAGATAATAATTTTCTTTTAAAGACAGAGATGGCCTGTTTGTAACAGCTACCTAATATAGGCTTGGTACATTGTAGTATATCTAATTTAAACTTACGGCAGCCATGAAAAGGTATTTATTATCCTATTTTTATTTTAGTTTATTTTTGGAGATAGGGTCTTGCTCTGTCACCCAGGCTGGAGTGCAGTGACACGATCATAACTCACTGTAGCCTTGAACTCTTGGTTTCAGGTAGTCTTCCTGCCTCAGCCTCCCAAGTAGCTGGAATTACAGGTGCACAGCACCATACTTGGCTAGTTTTTACATTTTTCTGCGAAGATGGGATCTCATTTTGTGGCCCAGGTAGGTCTGGAACTCTTGACCTCAAGTGATCTTCCCGCCTTAGCCTCCCAAAGCTCTGGGATTACAGACGTGAATCACCATTCCTGGCCTTCTTCTTCTTCTTTTAGAAATGACACAGCTGAAGCTCATAGAGGGTAAGTCATTCACTGATGACATGTAGTTGCTGAGAGGCAGGAGCATCATTTGCCCTCCTGTCTGTCTGACCCCCAGACCGATGTTCTGTCTCCAACCCTCTACAGACTCATGTTAATGTTCGTGATTGGAGAGTCAGTCTGTTAAACAAGGGAATAAATGAAATGAGGGAATTTTTATCTCCCATCAGATTTCATTTCGCTTAGAGAGATTTATGCCCTTGGATTGTATTTTATGGAAGCCTTTTATGAGTCGCTAGATTTACAGGTAATAATCAATAGAGTGCTGAGTGGGGTTTCTGTTGCATATGTAAAGCTCCCCCATAGAGCAGGTACAATGGTTCAAGGAAGATGTCTTCATAGTTCCCAAGCGTCCAAAGTGGAAGGGTGGGGGGAGGAGGATGGAATCTCTACCAGGAGAGGTGCTTGGGAGATGGAGAAGGTCCAGCTCTGTATTTGGAGAAAGGCACTCATCAGAGGAAGCTCATCTGTCAGGAGAGGCCATCGCTCTCTCACATCAATGTCTCCGTGTGTGTGTTTTTGAAAATGGATGCCCAGGAAGGAACCCCTGTTTGGACCTGAGTATATCCTGCATCACCTTAGGAACCTGAAGGCAAATTCCTCCTGCTGCCAGACTGTACTCAGCAGAGCTAGATGAAGCCGGCATGCCTGACACTTGATATTCATCATTTCACTCAAAGGTTATATGTGATCCCCAAACCCATGTGTGTTAACGTCTGTGGGGACGAGTCTGCTCGTGGGTGTTTGATATCATCCTTTCGTGAGTCTTTTTCTTGCCCTTTTGGGGTTGTCTTGTCTAATTTCTGCAGGGTTTTGGTATCTAACAAGACATCATCTGATAAGAGGACTGAAGCCATTTCTTCTCTTAGGTATATTTGAGTTTAGTTTTTGTACCCTTGGAGACCAGAAAAACTTTAAGAGGCAAAGAAATGAATTGCTAATTATAGGATTCCAGGGTATTGAGAGAGTAGTGTTATAATAATTTCAGGGGCAAAGGGCTCTCCCCAGATGCTTTTCAAATATGATCACAGAGGCCATTAGTTCCTAAACTTTGAAGAATCACCTGGGGAACTTATTAAAAATACAGGAGATCAAGAGTCAGGCTGGCAATCCACACATGCAGGACTCTAGGACCTCGGTGTCAGAGATCCTGTGATGCAGACGGCTCTTGTTCTGCTTTTTTGTGAGGAATGGAAGGAGCCGGTGTGAGTGATGTGGGTGTGCACCTGACTGCATTTGGATCTGGAACTTTGAGTCTGTGGTTCCTCTTCTGGAAACATCACTTTGGGCTGCCCTCTACACCATAAACATGGCTTCTATCTCCAGAGGAAGCAGTAGGCATTTTCCTTGTTTACCAGAGAGATGCAGGTGACAGAAAGTGGCTGCTGCCTTTTCTTTGAGTCTTGGAAACTCAAGTGTAAACACACTCTTGAGCCCCACTAAACTTTCAGTGAGTCTTCCTGTGCTTCCTGAATGGCTTGCAGTGTCTATCAGTTGGGTGTAATGGTCGTTTCACAGTGTCTCTCTACAAATGCTTTTTGCAGCTTTCCATCTTCAGATGTTGTGTCTTCCCTCTTTTCCTTCAATCCATTCTTCCTTTCCTCCTTTTATCTTAAGGTGCAGAAATCAGTATGACGCTTAGTATTCTGAGAAGCAGCTCTAAGGTTCTTCCCATTAGCCTATATATATTATATGTATGCACATCACTTGTGCATTTGTATTGGCAGTGCACGCTTATAAATGCTGCCATAAAGCTCAGTTCTTCCATCGAGGATGGCAATGGAGTTGTTAAAGACAGTTGATGAGGTGGCATCTGTTGGCCAACAGTTTTATGCTGCCGTAGCTTTGAGCAGATAACATTAATAGGGATCACATTTTAAAGTTGTAAATTTGATGTAAAATACTAAATTTGACAATAATTGCGTTATAAAGCAAAAATTCTATTTATGAA
>NW_007217126.1:0-763 GCF_000164805.1 Carlito syrichta
AGAAGGGAGGATATCTGGAGCCTAAGACTCAAGACCAGTCTGGGGTAACAAAGTGAGATGCCGTCTCTACAAAAAAAAAAAAAAAGAGTCTACAAAGAAGCTGAGCCTGGGCAAATTTCCAGTACTAGGGCAATACCTGACACACAGTTGGTGTTCAATAAGTGTTAGTTGAGTAAATGGCTACCTCTTATTGGGCATCACTTGGACTTGTGAGAAGAAAGGATGGAATTTTTTTGGTAGATAATAATTTTCTTTTAAAGACAGAGATGGCCTGTTTGTAACAGCTACCTAATATAGGCTTGGTACATTGTAGTATATCTAATTTAAACTTACGGCAGCCATGAAAAGGTATTTATTATCCTATTTTTATTTTAGTTTATTTTTGGAGATAGGGTCTTGCTCTGTCACCCAGGCTGGAGTGCAGTGACACGATCATAACTCACTGTAGCCTTGAACTCTTGGTTTCAGGTAGTCTTCCTGCCTCAGCCTCCCAAGTAGCTGGAATTACAGGTGCACAGCACCATACTTGGCTAGTTTTTACATTTTTCTGCGAAGATGGGATCTCATTTTGTGGCCCAGGTAGGTCTGGAACTCTTGACCTCAAGTGATCTTCCCGCCTTAGCCTCCCAAAGCTCTGGGATTACAGACGTGAATCACCATTCCTGGCCTTCTTCTTCTTCTTTTAGAAATGACACAGCTGAAGCTCATAGAGGGTAAGTCATTCACTGATGACATGTAGTTGCTGAGAGGCAGGAGCATCATT
>NW_007217127.1:0-735 GCF_000164805.1 Carlito syrichta
TCTCTTTCGATAGTTTCTATTTGGTTCTTTTAGAAATATTTATCTTTTTGGCAAATTCTCATTCACATCATGAATTGTTGCATTTCTGATTTATTTTATTTGTTTTTCATAATTCTCTTGTATATCACCGTAATTCTTTAAAATCACTATTTTGAATTCTTTTCCTGGAATTTTGAAATATATTTTTGACTAGAATATATTGCTGGAGAATTTTGTGTTCCTTTGGAAGTGTCATATTGCCTCTCATTTTCATGTTTATGTGTCCTTATGTCAATATCTGTGCATCTGGTGTAGCAGTTACTTCTTCTTATTTTTGAATTTATTTTCATACATGAGGACTTTTTCCTGAAGATGTAGCCATGGTGTTGGTTAGGTAAGATACTTTGATTTTGATTCTGGGTGCATGCAGGAGGATAATCACCATGATTTTTTTGACTGTAAGCAGCATTAGTGGTATCTATTATTTCCTTGGTGGGTTGTGATGTAGTTATTAGTGGGAGCTGCGGTTAAGTTATGATGGGGAGTGAGATGCCAGGTGGGCTGATCAGTAAGCCCCAGCAGTGGCAGTGGTGAACCAAGCATGCCTATCTTTGTATACCAGCACATTTGTTGGCTCATACTACTGGTTGATTCTTGGGCTTCAAGGTAACTTGCTTAGATGTTAGTAGCGGCAGAAATGGACCAGGTGAGTGAATGGGCTTGCAGGCCCCTGAGACCAGAGTGGAGTGGTGTGGA
>NW_007217128.1:0-2047 GCF_000164805.1 Carlito syrichta
CCTTTGGAAGTGTCATATTGCCTCTCATTTTCATGTTTATGTGTCCTTATGTCAATATCTGTGCATCTGGTGTAGCAGTTACTTCTTCTTATTTTTGAATTTATTTTCATACATGAGGACTTTTTCCTGAAGATGTAGCCATGGTGTTGGTTAGGTAAGATACTTTGATTTTGATTCTGGGTGCATGCAGGAGGATAATCACCATGATTTCTTTGACTGTAAGCAGCATTAGTGGTATCTATTATTTCCTTGGTGGGTTGTGATGTAGTTATTAGTGGGAGCTGCGGTTAAGTTATGATGGGGAGTGAGATGCCAGGTGGGCTGATCAGTAAGCCCCAGCAGTGGCAGTGGTGAACCAAGCATGCCTATCTTTGTATACCAGCACATTTGTTGGCTCATACTACTGGTTGATTCTTGGGCTTCAAGGTAACTTGCTTAGATGTTAGTAGCGGCAGAAATGGACCAGGTGAGTGAATGGGCTTGCAGGCCCCTGAGACCAGAGTGGAGTGGTGTGGACAATGGGAATAGCAATGATGGGATGATTCTCTAGGTCCCAAGCAGTGTACATTGATGTTGGTGGTAATTGCAAGGGCCTAGGTGGGCCACTCTCCTGGTCTGCATATAGATAACTCTTGGAAGTAGGTGCTAGCTGAGGTGGTAGTGGCCAGGAGTTTAGGTCCAACTTCAACCTCTAGAAAGAGTGTTCAGGTGCCCAAATGGTGGACTGTATTAGGCAATCTCCAGTATCCTGAGCTATGTGCTCTGTCTTAGCCGGAACATGAAGCCAAGCTGGGCGGTCATATACTCAAACCCCTCAGTGGTAAGAGTAGGCACCAGCTTGAAGTGGGGGTAGATTGAGTCTCAGGCCCCAGATGGAATGCTTGAGTGAAGGATGGTTGCAACTGTGCTGAGGCCTCCCACTCCCACTTGTGACTACCTAGGCTGGTAGGTAGAGAATGTGTGTACCCTTCATGCCCTAGTCCCAGTAGGGCTTGTCACCCCACCCTGGTTGCAGGAACCCATACTCAGTTGGCAACCAAGTCAAAGCAGCAACTCATGCTCCACTTATGTCCCTGTCTTAGATCCCAAGAGTGCAGTGCTCCCTTCCCAACACCAGTCACTGCTGTCCAGGACTCACTCAATTTCTAGCAGCAGATTCAGGAGGACTCCAGGTTCATTCCCCTGTTCTGGCAGTGACAGCCTGGGTTTCCATAATGCCCAAGTCTTGGTGCTGCTGGGACCCAGAACAGCATGCAGTTGCCAGAAGCTAGTTTTGAAATGATGACTTGCTATAGCAACTTAGGTCTCAGAAAGTGTGTGGGACCCAGTGCAAGCTCCCTCCTTGAAGCAGTTCTGTCAATGATCCTCCAGAAGCTCTCTATGTTTGTTTCACAGATTGGGAGGGATGAAGGGTTCTCTTGCAGCCAGAATTGCATGACTTCACAGTTGGAATGTGGGCACTGGAAGTCTCTTCCTCACTCTTCCTCATGTTGTCTCAACAATCCCAGACAGGGAGGCTGGCTCTCCTCCTTCTTCTTCCCCACTTTTGGTGTCCTTGTCACTTCTCTGTTGAATTCCAGTGTTGTCTCTTGAACAATGTACTCAAAGCATGGCTGTTTATACACTACTCTGGTTCTTCTAAGTGGTGAATGTGGGCATGAAATGCTTCTAGTCAGCCATCTTGAATCTCCCTACCCCTCATGTAGACCTTGGATGGATTTAAAGGGAATAATGCTGAGTGAAAAGCCAATCATCTAATCTTGTATACTATAGGATTTCATTTATATAATATTTTTAAAACGACAAAGTAATAAAGATGGAAACAGATTTGTGTTTGCCAGGGGTTAAGAGAGGGAAAAAAGAGTAAAGTGTCTTTGTCTATAAAAAGATAGTACAAGGATCCTTGTGATGCAAACGTTCTGTATCTTGACTGCAGTGATGGTCACACAAATCTACATATGTGAGAAAACTGCATAGAATTAACACTGCCGGAGACCTGCTCCAGCCGGGTTCAGGGTACCCAAAGGTGGAGACAGCATCGGCAATT
>NW_007217129.1:0-545 GCF_000164805.1 Carlito syrichta
TGTCCTTGTCACTTCTCTGTTGAATTCCAGTGTTGTCTCTTGAACAATGTACTCAAAGCATGGCTGTTTATACACTACTCTGGTTCTTCTAAGTGGTGAATGTGGGCATGAAATGCTTCTAGTCAGCCATCTTGAATCTCCCTACCCCTCATGTAGACCTTGGATGGATTTAAAGGGAATAATGCTGAGTGAAAAGCCAATCATCTAATCTTGTATACTATAGGATTTCATTTATATAATATTTTTAAAACGACAAAGTAATAAAGATGGAAACAGATTTGTGTTTGCCAGGGGTTAAGAGAGGGAAAAAAGAGTAAAGTGTCTTTGTCTATAAAAAGATAGTACAAGGATCCTTGTGATGCAAACGTTCTGTATCTTGACTGCAGTGATGGTCACACAAATCTACATATGTGAGAAAACTGCATAGAATTAACACTGCCGGAGACCTGCTCCAGCCGGGTTCAGGGTACCCAAAGGTGGAGACAGCATCGGCAATTGGGGGGAAGAAGAGAGAGAGAGAAAGAAAGAGACTGGACTCCGGTCTA
>NW_007217130.1:0-6954 GCF_000164805.1 Carlito syrichta
TGGCAGCGATCCCAGCAGATCTTCCCTGAAGGGGCTTCAAGGACTGAAGTCATGGATTGCCTCCACCCGGGTGGTGCGATGTGCTACCGGTGGCGGCGGCGGGGGCTGTGGCGGCAGCGGTGGCAGCGGTGGCAGCGGCGGCGTCTGCGCTGCAGTGGCTGTCCAGTCCGCTGTGATGCCCCAGCGGTGGCAACGGCCAAGCTCCGTAAGAAGAGCAGGCTGCAATGTTGGGGTCCACAGCCCCCGCGGTGAGAGCCAGAGACCCACTGCAGTTCTCTTTTGCAGAGGGTTTCACAGATCAGGTTGCCCCGTCGTCATCTTGCTGGAAGTCCCCACGTCTGTTTTCAGTTCTTTTATATTTATACCAAATAGAGAAATGACTGGGTCATATGGTAATTCTATGTTTAACTTTTTGAAGAACTGCTAAACTGTTTTCCAAAGCAGCTATACTATCTATATTCTCACTAACAACATATAAGAGTGTCAATTACTTCATATCCTTGACAACACTTGTAATTGTCTGTCATTTTTATGTTAGTTATCCTAATGAGTAAGAAATGCTGTCTCATTGTATTTTTAATTTGCATGTCACTGATGACTAATTATGCTGAGCTCATTTGCTTTGCTTATTGGCCATTCATATATCTTCTTTGTAGAACTGTCTATTCAGATCCTTTGCCCATTTTTCAATTATTTGACCTTTTATTGTTGAGTTGTAATTCTTTTTCATATATTCTAGGTACAAGTTCTTATATCCAATATATAATTTGCAAATATTTTCTCCCATTCTGTAGGCTGTCTTTCCACTGTCCTAATAGTGTCCTCAGAAGTTCAAAAGTTTTTAATTTTGAAGTCCAGTTTCTGTATTTTTTATTTTGTTGTTTGTGCTCTTGATGTCATATCTAAGAAACTACCACCAAATCCAAGGTCACAAAGATGTATGCCTATGTTTTCATCTGAGAATATTATAGTTTTAGCTCTTACATTTAAGCATTTGAATCATTTGGGGATATTTTTATATATGGTGTGAGGGAGGGTTTCAACTTCATTCTTTTGCATGTGGATATCTGGTTGTTTCAGTACCATTTAATGAAACAGTATTTTCCCCCACTGAATTGTCTTAGCAACGTTGTTGAAAATCATTTGGTCATAAATGTGATGTTAGCTTTGTAGTGAGTTTTGAAATCAGGAATTATGAAGTCTTTGACTTTTTTTTAAAGATTGCTTTAGTTATTCTGGGTCCCTTGCATTTCCATATGAACTTTTTGGATCAGCTTATCTATTTCTGCAAAAATGAGAGTTGGAGTTTTGGCAGGAATTGTATTGACTCTGTAGATCAATTTGAGAAGTACATCCATCTTAACAATAGTAAGTCTTTTGATCCATAAAATGGGGTGTCCTTCCATTTATATATGAAATCTTTAATTTCTTTCAACGATGTTTTGTAGTTCTCAGTATACTCACCTTACAACTTCTTTTGTTAAATTCCCAAGTATTTCATTTTTCTTATATTACAAAAGGAAATTGTTTTCTAAAATTTATATAGGATTTCTCATTTCATGTATCCATGTTGATTTATTAATCTTTGAATTTTTTGCAACTAGAAATATTTTCTTTAAAGAAGGTATTTTATTCCATGTTGACTAATGACTCTGAGTAAATGTTTGAATATGTAACAATGTGATGATGAACTTGTGAGTCTTATGTCAATTTTAGTTTTCATCAAGAAAATCCAAAGTGATTATCTACGTCATGTACCATTGATAACCAGCTTATAAAAACTTCTGCAAAAATAATTTATAGTACACCATCTGAGATTGTATAGCAAGTCATAAGAGTCTTACATTTGGAAACTTATTTTTGTGAATGCTACTTCATGGTCAATATTTCATACCAGAAGAACTGTGAAATTTAAAAAATTTTAAGGAATGCAGAAGTTTTTACAACAAAATTTAAAGAAGTCCTTCTAAAAAAGAATCATGTATTTTAAATGGTATATATTCAAAAACATATACAGAGTCAAAATACGTTTCAAAATAAGTCCCTTAATTAAGGATAAGATGTTAGCAGTGGTATTGCACTTCCACCTGAGAAGACATGCAGTACTAAATAAGCTATTGTACTGGAATATGAAGTATTTCAGTGTCTGGTCATAATTGTTTATACTTATACAGTAATGTATTTCTCACCTGTAAGATTAGTTAATGAACTTTACTACATAGGGAGCCATCTATTATCAGTGTCGGTAAGACAGAGGGATTTTGTTTATAAACATATTTATTCACAGTTAATTTCCAAGGACTTACATGTAAATAGTTACAATTCTTTCTCTCACCAAATCCCATACCAAAATTACTATCAGCAAAATAAATTACCAACATTACATTTTATTAATTCATCCAAGCATTAATTTACCAAATTCCCATTGTATGCAAGGTTCATTCTTCCTGGTTTTGCTCCTGACTATTATGGGGTTATATAATGAATGCAAAGATCACGTGTAAGACATAATTTGGGAAATCTGCCCTTAAACAATTGAGAATTGAATGCATATTTTTCTTCAACAGCTCTTATATGGAAAATTATATGAGGCTACATAGATGGAAATGGTAGCTTTTCATCTACCTTTTGCTATACCCTTTTGATCTCTTCACTGCTTTTAATCACAGGGAATAAGGGTTGATTTTATGTTCCCATTTTGCTTCATGCACTGATATTCTAAATTTACAAAAACTTGTTACAGTAAAACAAATATTACATTTAAAGGAACTCAAAGAAGATGATACTTATATCATGAGACACATATTAGGACTAATTCAGCTGAAAAGCCACATCAGTCAGTGTCCTTTAAAAGCTTTACATATGCTATAGATGCAGTGAAGATCAAATATGATCTTAATATATATTGTTTTTCTCGTTGGACAATGTAACCATGGATACTTTCCTTTAACTTTTTTTTATTATTATTTTAAAGCTGTGGGTACAATTCTGGGTTAGGTATACAAATATTCATTATGCAGGTACCCTTGTTGATGAGGTGTGCCCCCCACAGCAGATTCCCACTACTGCCAATCCCGTGTCCCTCCCCACCCCCCAGGCAGTTTCCTGCTACTGCCATCTTTTGGTTTTATAATTGTTCAAGGTCCACTTATGAGTGAGAAGATGTGATACTCAGTTCTTTGTTTCTGTGATAGATCACTCAGTGTTATAGACTCTAAGTCCATCCAGGTTTGCTATGAAGCTCATGATTTTGTCCTTCTTTATAGCTGTGTAATATTCCATCATGTATATGTACCACATTTTTTTTATCCAGTCCTCTTTCAATGGGCAGCATGGTTGGTTCCATATTCTTGCTATTGTGAACAATGCTGCAATAAACATTCGTGTGCAGGTATCTTTTTCATAGAGTGACTAGAGTTCCTCCAGGAATATTCCCAGTAGAGGAATTGCAGGGTCATGCCATGGACACTTTCTATGGAATTTGCAAATGTCTTTGAAAGACTACTCAGATTGTGGTTAAGGAGCATATAGTAACTTTTAACCTAGACAGTTTCACATAAAGACTTAATAGTGGAATCTTTTTAATGATCATGTGTCAGTATCTTCTACCAATGTTCAACTGAGTTTTATACAGAATCATTGAATGCAGCATGTCTAGCTATATTAATAGAAATAAATTCTTAAAATAGAAAAAAACTTAAAGTTTTGTGATCATCCAGAATATTGTTATTTACCTCTTATTTTATGTGTAGAATATTATTAATAATTATGTAATTAGTATTCATAGTAAGTTTGTGTCTGAGTCTGGATATAATCAAGCCTTGGTTTAGGTGAAATAACCACTGCACAAGGTGTTAGTCACCGATCTTGGGCCTCCTTTTTTCCTACCTTCCAAGTATCCTGACTTTTTCTTTGTGAACAAAGTTACTACCACTTAACGTGCCATTCCTCAGCACAACTTGTCTGCCATTGGTTTTTCCTGCTCAGCAGTTGATGCCTGTGTTGCAACCTATAAAGAGAGTGTTTAACTCAAACTAAATTGGTGGATATTGGTGAGACTGTGATAACTACAGTACTGCACAGTATGATATGATCCATGGCCCTCGGCATTTAATCTAGAATTTGTGCAAGGGAGTGTTTTTTTACTGGTGAACGTGGTCTTCCTAGGCTTTTTAATGTGCTTGATAAAATAAGTGATTAAATGACAATTAAAGCATGAATATTACAAAAAACTGTACCTTATTTTAGCTGTATTTTAACTCTACTATTAACAATTTGCAAAAAAAGGACTAAAGTCAATGTTAACTTTGACCAAATCGATTCCATTCACCCATATTAATGCAGATTTTTTTTCAGAAAATCACATTTTGTATTGTTTTTCTGCATGCAATTTCCTTCTCTTTGGTTTTCCCCACCTTGAAGCTACATTAAGAAAAGTAACAAAATAGTAAATGAATTTATAATCACTATATTATAATCCATGATCAATTTTGAAAGTTGACAAAATAAAACAGGCTATTTAGTTCTGTAGATTGCTAACAGGGATATATCTTTCTTTTTGATGCATGAAGCTCTGAAAGGTTAGAGGCTGAGAAATTTTCCATCTGAAAACTGTGAGAATTTCTCTTCTGTAATTCCGAATCACTGCAACTAGCTTGCTTTGCTACTTTTATTTAAATTATACTACACGTGATCATTCATATGTTGTCATTTCTTTTCATCTACCTTGTCTTAGCTGTAATATGAACTCCCAAAGGGTAAAACTATCATTTTAAAAATTATCTTTATAAATGACTTATGTATATGTGCTCCAAATATTTAGTAATACTAATAACTGGGAAACTCCAACAACACAATTTCATGATTTTCTTTTGATTTAGTGAATTAAATTTTAGCTGCCTCATCATGCAATATATGAAGCTATGAAGTGCAAAAGGAAGAGATGGCATAGCATTTGGTAAGGCTTGTATGTAAAGGTTAATGCCCGTCAACGAGCTTTGCCTAGATTTTTTTTTTTTAATAACAGCATCTATTCATTAAATGTTGTTCTTAGCACCTTTAAAATGGTGTCGGTCAAACTTTCAATGTTTTGCATTGTTTTATATTTATATTATTGAATGCATGACCAAATTCTGCATTTTAAGAAGTGATAAAAGCCCCTCATGAGGATAACTGTTGAATAAACTGAACAATAAGTTGAGAATAGAAGTGTCCACATAATCCTGGTCTGTTAATTACCTACTCATTGAAGACACGTGTCAGCTCCAGAACTTTAAGAGTTAAGTGTCTAATCAACCCTTTAGAGACCAAATTGCTGTCTCACATGAAAAAAGTAACTTTCAGTGAAAAATAAGGTCCTCAGTTGGTCATTTATCATCTCAAAGGGCATATTTTATTATAAATGTCAGTTCCACAAAATTCTGTGTCCTGTAATACGTAATTATGTTCAAAATTGCATTTGAAATCTATTATTAACAGTTAACAGCGAACATTCTTAAAATAGTTATTACTCTTGGCCTTAACACAAAAAGCAATAATGGGGGTATTTTAGGAAGTTAAAAGCTGCAAGGCATTGGCCTCTGAATAAAGTCACTGCAGGTGAGTTTCTTAATGGGCTGTTAATTTTATAGTGGGTGAACACAAAGGACAGAGACCATGTGTGTTTTTAAACTGTGTTTGGTGAGGAGAAGGAGTTGATGGCTGAAAAATATAAAGGCAGTGCAAAACGAGGTCAAACTGAACTTTCCCTCCTGAGGTACAATCCTCCTTTCTTAAAATCAAGGCCAATTAATTCTTCTCCTCCTCTTGTATTCTTTCCCTCCCCACTACCACATAGCAAAGAATTCCACAAAAACACACATACAACTAGCACATCAGAAATAATTAGAAAAATATGACAATAAGAATAAAGTTCTGATTGCCCAAACTCAATACCTTCCCTTCCAAACCAGCTCCTTCCAAGTTTCTTGTTTTTGCTCTCAGCAGTGCCTAAATCACTCAACCTCACAATCGTGGGATTAATTTTGACCCTTCTTAACCCCAACACCTAATATTCTCTAGAACTCTAGAACTTCCTTCTCAGGGTATGTACTGTGGACCATGCAACATAGGCATAAATAGGGAACTTATTAGAAGTGTCCAACTTCAGACCTACTGAATCATAATTCGTATTTTAATAAGACCACCTTCTTGTACACATTAAAGTTTGAGAAACGCTACTACAAAATCTTCCCTTGCATTCTCTCATTTCTTCTTCCTTTCTGTTCACATCAAATTATTTTTCACTGGGATATATGTTTTCTACATGAGCTGTTTGGGCTCACCCTAAAGTTTAGATCTTCATATTATTTCACCTGAGTCATTGCCCCATAAATTCCTATGTCATTCTTGTGTTTCCCTGCTTTAATTCATCATACCTCTGCCTCAAGAGTAGCCTTTCTAATAAACCCAAACTTCTTCCCTCTTCTTAAATATCTTTTATAGCTTTCCATCCTTTACTAAACAAACTCTTTTGACAGACCCTCAAGACCCCAGAGAATATGATGCCATCCTTTTTCTTCAGCCCTATCTCCAACTGCTCCCCTCTCTAGAGACATACCATACACTTCAGCTTTACCATTTCCCTCCTCTTTGTTTTAGTTAAACCCATTCTTTCCATGTAGAACTCCCTTCCCAACAGCTCTGATGAAATCCTCACACTCCTCTGAGGCTCATCTTCAATGCCACTTCCCATAGTAACTCTTTTCTGATTCATTAATTCCTTCATTGAATATGTATATATTGATCATCTACATTCTTTGCCTACATTTGCCTACATTCTACTAGATACTGGGGATAAAGCAATTTTTAAAAAGCAGTGACAATCCTTGTCCTCACAGACCTTACATTATATTGAGGGAAAATAGGCAAAAAAAAAATCAAATAGGTAAGATATATGGTATGTTAGATGATAAG
>NW_007217131.1:0-773 GCF_000164805.1 Carlito syrichta
CCAGCCCTGCATCCCGGGGATGAAGCATGCTTGGTCATGGTGGATGATTTTTGAGATGTGTTTTTGGATCCGATTTGCAAGAATCTTGTTGAGGATTTTTGCATCTATGTTCATAAGGGGTATTAGCCTGTAGTTCTCTTTCTTTGTTGGATCTTTACCTGGTTTGGGTATCAGTGTAATGTTAGCTTCGTAAAATGATTTTGAGAGAATTCCATCTTTCTCAATTGCCTGGAATACTTTCAATAGGATTGGTACTAACTCCTCCTTGTACATTTTGTAGAATTCTCCTGGAGAGTCATCCAGTCCAGGGTTTTTTTGTAGGTAGTTTTCATATGAAAGAGTCAATTTCCTGGGTTGTTATTGGTTTATTTGGTGTCTCAGTGTCTTCTTGTTTTAACATGGGAAGGTTGTGTGGTGTCAGAAACTTCTCCATTTCATCTAGGTTATCAAGTTTGTTCCCATATAGGTGTACATAGTAATCTCTGAATCCTTTGTATTTCTTTAGTGTCAGTTGTGATTTGATCTTTTGTATTTCTGAATGTGCTTATTTGAGCTTTTTCTCTCTTTTTCTTGGTCATTCTGGCTAGGGGCCCATCAATCTTGTTAATTCTTTCAAAGAATCAACTTTTTGTTTTGTTGATGTTTTCTATGATATTTTTGTCTTCTATGTCCTGTATTTGGGCTCTTATTTTTGTGATTTGGATTCTTCTGCTAAAATTGGGGTTTTGGTGGTCTTTTCTTTCCAGCTCCCTTAGGTGATTTGTTAGGTTCTC
>NW_007217132.1:0-406 GCF_000164805.1 Carlito syrichta
CAGCTAAGTTTTGATTTTTTTGTAAGGACAAGGTCTCACTATGTTGCCAGGCTGGTCTCCAACTCCTGAGCTCAAGCAATCCTCCCACATTGGCCTATGAAAATGCTAGGATCAGGTGCCCGACTTGACTTCTTTAAATTCAAATAATTTTCTTTTGAGAAGTATCTATTCATATCTTTTGCCCACTTTGTAACGGGCTATTTGTTTTTTTTCTTTTTGGCATGTTTGAGTTCCTTGTATATCCTAGATGTTAAACCTTTGTCAGATATACAGTTGGCAAATATTTTTTCCCATTCTGTGGGCTATCTCCCCTCTCTCTGGATGGTTTCTTTTGTTTTGCAGAAAATTTTCAGTTTGATGAGATCCCACTTGTCTATCTTATCTCTAATGGCATGGGCATTTGGAA
>NW_007217133.1:0-753 GCF_000164805.1 Carlito syrichta
AGTTTAGAGGGATGTATGAATTCCTCCACCCTTTCTCTTCTTAATTTTATTTATTTTTAACACACACACACACACACACACACACACACACACACACACACACACACATATACATATATATTTTTTAAGAGCCAGAGACACACTCTGTTGCCCAGGTTGAAGTACAGTGGTGTAATTATAGCTCACTGTAGCTTTGAACCCTGTGCTCAAGTGATCCTCCCGCCCCAGCCTTCCAAGTAGCTAGGACAATAGGTATGTGCCACCATACCCGGCTAACTTTTTTTTTTTTTGAGTTGGAGTCTCACTCTGTCGCCCAGACTGGAGTGCAGTGGCCGCTCCTGGTCACCGCAGCCTCGACCTGCTGGGCTCCGGTGATCCTTCTGCCTCAGCCTTCCAAGTAGCTGGAATTACAGGCATGCGCTACCATGCCCGGCTAATTTTTTGGTTTATTGTAGAGATGAGGTCTCGCTGCCCAGATGGGTCTTGAACCCGCGGGCTCAGGCAATCCACTCACCTCAGCCTCCCAAAGGCAGGATTACAGGCTGAGCCACCAAGCCCAGCTCGGTTAACTTTTTAATTGTTTATTTTGTAGCGACAAGGCCTCACTATGTTGCTCAGACTGGTCCTGAACTCCTTGTCTTAAGTGATCCTCCTGCCTCAGCCTCCCAAAGCACTGGGATTACAGGCATGAGTCACTGTGCCTGACCTCTTTTTCTCTATTTCCACTGATCTTCTGAGACGAGGGCTGGCTAT
>NW_007217134.1:0-565 GCF_000164805.1 Carlito syrichta
TTTTTTTTTTTTTTGAGTTTGCTCCTTTTCTTGTTCATGGATTTTCATTCTTCTGCCTGGTCATGTTTTCTTTTGAACCTATCTGTTGAGTTTTTTCAAATTGGTTATTGTATATTTTAGCTCCAGAATTTCTGTGTTGTTCTTCATAGTTTCTATCTTTGTTGACATTTCTTTTGTTTATGCATTACACTAATGATTTCCTTAAGTTGTCTATGTGTGCTCCCAATTCATTGAGTATCTTTATGACTTATTTTTAATTCTTTGTCTAGTTAGCTAAAAATTTCCATTTCTTTAGTGTTGACTTGTAGTGACTTAATTTGTTCCTTTCTATGGTGTGTGTTTCCTTTTCTCTTCATATGCCTTGTTATCTTCTCTTGGGATTTCAGCATTTCAGAAATTAGTCATCTCATTTTTTATGTCTGACTAGAAATTCTGGAGCACTCTCACATTTTGTTGAGGATGTGTCCTCTTTGGGCTTTGCTTGCAATCTCCTAACTAAAGAGGTTTGCTATTTTTTAATTCAGGATCTTCCATGTTGTCTGCCTACTGTTCTGCAGCCTCTGTG